>NC_063192.1:25268425-25315925 GCF_017589495.1 Alosa alosa | reverse complement strand
TGGAGGGATAAGTGCTTTTTCCAGTAAACACCTCATAAAGCGGAGATTGTTTATTTCTGGTACATGATCTGTTTTACCTCAAGCACCTTTTTACCTCAAGGTCCCCACCACTCTGGCTTCAAACCCAACCAAATAGCCCATTTGATTTCTACTTGTCTATTTCTGCAGTGTTTGATCTGCCACATGGTCTTAGCAGCATCTCCTCTCCTGTCCCTTAGGAGGCTGCAGGTTAGGCTTATAAGACTAAGCCGACACGAGCATGCTCAGTATCGCCCTCTTCCCTCTGGTCCTCCCTCTCTTTCTCTCTCTCTCTCTCATTCCTCACTCTCTCCACCCCCACCTCTCTCATAGTAGATCCCTATCATTTGAGCACTCAGCAACCACACACACACACACGTACTCTTAACGTGTTGATGATATCGCTCGTGTCCCTAGGCCAGACCCACCTTAATGGACCTCAGGAGGGCTGTCCGTGCTGGTGCCTGTCCCGGAGTGAGCTGGTGTGCCGTGTGTGTGTGTGTGTGTATGTGTGTCTGCCAGCTTGCTGCCTTGCTCACGGCAATTCACTCTAACCACCCCCACCCCCAAACACACACTCTCTCACACACACTCTTTCTCTCTCACTCACACACACACACACACACACACGCACACACAACCACCATCCTAGCCAGCCCTCATGACAACCCAGTTGCTGTGGTAACAACATGCGCCTTGGGGATACCTCTTTTGTTTTGTCCTTTTATCCCCCTCTACACTCTTTCTTCATCCCTCTTCCTCTTTCTCTCCTTTCCTGTTTTCTGTGTCTGTTATTCTTTTATACTTTTCCTTTGTTCTCCATGAAATACCTCTCAAGGTGAGATTTCTGCACTGGCATTTATTTCCAGGACAAAGGTGCGTGACACTCTCACTCGCCGGATCTGGCTTTGCATGAGTCAAATATAAAAAAAAACATTCCTCGACAATATCCATATACGGACATAATATCCTCACTGTGTGCTCATTGTGTGCTTCACCTCACTGTGTGTTCACTGTGTGCTTCTCCTCACTGTGTGTTCACTGTGTGATCTCTGTGTATCACTAATTCACGGATGGGATAAATGCAGAGACCAAATTCCCTGGATGCGCAAGTTTACTTGGCCTGTAAACCTGGTTTGCATTTACATTTTCATTACATACAGTATGAAAACAACAGCACTGCTGCTCCAGCAAAGGACACCAGCCCTGGTTAGGCCATGCCTGGTCAGCAGGGAATGGTGAAAAAACACACTATAATGCTCAATCAGTGTTATGGGTTGGCGAAAGAGTGACAGAGAGATGATGATGTCTTGAGGTTCTTATCGCTGAATGAAGGAGTTTTGAAATGGTGTTGGTTGATTGGGGTGGGAGGCCAGTTTGGTCTTTAGGTGACAGGTGACAGGGGAATGTCCGGGTCTCTAGAGCGAGTTAGAAGACGGGATTCTGGCACAGCCCTTCTAGTTGCCGTTACCATTATCATTTGTTAGCAACATTTACATGCTGCTTTCAAACAGAAGCACAAAGCTGCAATATGATTAACTGATGACTGCAGTACTCAAGTATTGACTGAATGGAGTGGAATTAGAAGGTCAGTGTTATTCTTTTTAATTCCAGTTGCTGCTTCCTTCTGTAGCCTAAATGTCACACCAGTAAATAACAGAGCAAAACAAACGTCAGGGAGGGCCAGTGAGGACAGACCTCCATTCCCTAAGCAGACATCAGACTTAGTAAGATTAAAACATCCATCTCACTAAAACATAAGCTCTCGAAACCACATTTCGTCAGAAGCTTTATAAGCAATATACTACTTTTTCAGTCGCAATGATGCTGCTACCTAGTTGTAAAGGTTTATCTTTGGCATGGCAGTTGTGCAAACTGTCAAAACTGAAGTGGCTGGGTGATGAGATGGTGTCTGGAACAATGTCTGCTTTAATGTCACAATACGATTGATTAAACAAGGAGGCACTCAGCAATCAGCCAAGAGTTTAAGTCTGTTAAGAGTTGCAATCACAGACTTCCTCGCTCTCTTTCAATCAGCCAGTCAGTCATGCACAGCTAGGTGGTTGATCCCCATTAGAAAAGGTGATAACATTTGAAGAGCAGCTTACTCATGCAAAAACGGCAAAAACGAGAGCGCACTATTAGCAGACTCAGAGAGAGAGAGAGAGAGGGAGAGAGAGGGAGAGAAAGAAAGACAGTAACTAGGGATGTAACGGTATGAAAATTTAACCTCACGGTTATAGTGACCAAAATTATCACGGTTTTCGGTATTATCACGATATTTCTAAAAGTGTGTTCAATATGTTCAGAAAGCACTGATAGGCTTACACAAGCTGAAATATTTTCAAAAAGTGTCCCGTTCACTTTTTTCTTCATGTTTAATTAGCTATGTGCTTATAGCTTAACTTACCCTACCACAACTTGGAGTTTGCTATTTCTGTTATTTGGATGCAATGAGTGAGACCAAAGTACCAGTAAGCGTTCAAAATAAAACTTTAGGCTACTGTATTCTCCTGATAATGTGAGTGGAATGGATTTAATGTGACGTGAACATAAAAAGACGCAGAGTGGCTACAGTACATGATACAGTGCACATTTTGCGGTGAAAAAGTTCCGCCTTTTAAAACCAGGTGTAGCCTAATCCGAATCGTACTTAAAACCATGAATTAGACAACAGAATCAGTAGGGTACCAGTTTTGTTTCATTGTACCAGGCCTACTGTATGTAAAAAGCAGACTCGGATGAGGCTGGGAAGGATTAAAAACATGGTTTCCACACCGCGGTAATCAACAGCGATAATCATGATATTTGAAATGAAAACGGTAATTATTATAGTCAACATTTTTATCGCGATTTACCATTATACCGGTATATAATACATTATAACGTTACATCCCTAACAGTAACAAGGAAAGAAAGAGATGTATTCAGACACACACTCACCTGTGAGGATGTTCTCAGACAAAACGTTGACCTGGACCTCCACGGAGTGTTTGGACGTATAGGTGATCTCGGCGCTCACGTGGGCCACCTCCCCGATGAACATCGGGTGGAGGAAGTCAGTGCGCTCCACCCGCGCCAGTGCCGCCACGCACCGGTCCTGAGGAGAGAGGAGATCCCCCATCAACAGGACCACTGCACGCTGGTCACCACAATGGCACCATTTTATTCCCAAAACAAAACTCATTCAACCCAGTAGAGCAAGGCTGAACTTTATACGCCCCCCCGCCCTTTTTCTGTCTCATTTCTAACAGTGAGGAATGAGTGTGTCTGAATCTATCTGAGAAATCACCCGGCTGGTCAAGTTTCCCTTGGCTGTGTTGGGACAAAGCCCTATGAAAAATTGAAGTGGCCTATTGATTGAAGGAGTTAATGACTGTTGCTGTTTCACATTATTAGGGTTCTGGTGAGACTCCTTGAAACTGGAACAGCACTCCCTGAATTTTAACTAAGCTCTAATAAAAATGGACTGATTGACTCCATAGTCCTAAGTGTGTAATATTGTGGGCATTAGAAACACTTTAGCTCCATCTAGTGGCCAAGATTGGGAACAGCAGCTTATTGACTTCCCAAGCTTACAATCTTGAGTCAGGGATGGTTTTACACAGAGGCGCACCTTGTCAACAGGCAAGGCAGGCAACCCCGATGGAGCCCCGAGCTGCTAGGGGGCCCCGACCTGGTCTCAGCGTGTTTGCCGGTGGGACAAACCAGAAACACCTCAAATTTAAGCTATAATCTACGACATGGGTTGGCAACAGCTGGCCCACCACTGGAATTATTTGGCCTAGTCAAATTATTCTGGCAGTCCCATTTTTTTTAATCTTTTATTTTACAATATCGATTTACATATAGCCTAGGCTATTCGCCAATCAGACTGCGAGTGGGTGCTTAAACAAATATGAGAAAGAACACCAGAACGCACTGGATCCTGCTAGTTGTGCAAAACCCTCGGCCAGAGCTTCAACATTGCTCTTTTGTAGTTCTGTTTGGAGCAGATAGGCCACTTTGAAGGTGCCGCTGCGTTTCGTAGTGCGTTATGATATTCTTTTCAAACAGCGACAGCGTTGTTGCATATCAGATACACAGGCTTTGCATTTGTGAAACCGGGTAAGATGAATGCAAAATTGTCTTTCCATTTCTCTTTATAGGCCCAGCTATTTTCTCCCAGCTTCAACTCCTGTAGTTCGCTTCTCACTCTATATACTAATATTTCTTGTAGGCAAACAATAAACATTGGAACATTGTCAGGAGATGGATCAACCATAGCCTATTTAAGAATAAAAGTAAGATAGACTTTATCCAAGGAAGTAATTAGAATAAATCAGGCTCCGTGTTAAACTGCCGGGGGCATGGTTCTATGCCAATAGTGGCATCTGACTTAGCACTGCACAGCACAACAACAATACAGTTTGGCTCAAGCAATTTGGAGACTTGTCTTTCAATAGCTGTCAAATGACATCTTGCACAACACAAAGATATAAGAAATGTACATTTGGTGGCTTATTTGACAGGATCTACACCTCAAATGAACTGAATCAGGTTTGCAGCTGTCTGAGAACAGAGGACATGTATTCATTTTAGCTTTAGAGCTTTTAGCACTGCGGCTTACAAATGACGAATACCATGCAAGCTACAGTGCAAGCTGTGAGGAGGCCTCAGAGTAACAACACATTCTACCTTGACATGCCACACCAAGGCAATGAGAAATAACACTCCAGTTACAGTGTAATAGGAGACTTTAAATAGGAACAATAAATACTACCTTGACATTACAACAGAGATGCAGAGAATGACAGTTAATAGTAATTTAAGTTAAAACCAGGATGGTGATAGCACAGAAGTTTAAGTTAAAATCAGAGGGTTTGTTCAAGAGAGCCAGTAGTAGACAGGAGAGAAGTGTCAGGTAAGTGCAGGTCAGGCATGTTAGGCTTGTTACAAGTGTTGAGGAGTGGAGAGGAAGTACTCCAAGAAGTGCTGCGCCTTCAAGATATTCTTGTAGAGAAAGCGCAACACCCCAGCTCTGATAGCATTGGGCATTACGGTCCACCACAGGGAAGAGCTTGTCTCTACTCCTTTCTCCATCCAGTCCCTCACTTGTCCAGAGAGGGTCTTTCATACTTTCTTGGGGTAAAACACAACAACCCTGGACATTGTTTTCCCTGTACAAACACTGACAACATAATGAATTTTGTAACAAATATCAGGCTGTTCAGTTTTCATACATTCCATATATACAGTATAATATATATATATATATATATATATATTTTGTAAAACTTCGCCATCACCAAAGAGTCTTTGGTAATGGCGAGTTGTACAAGGTATATATATATTTGACACTTTGCAAAGCCTATAACCTCTGTCAAATATCTGACGTCATATCTGAGTGGCATATGTCAGATATATCCGTCATATCTGAGTGGCAGCAAACCCAGCCAAAATTTTGTGCAAAATCTGCTCAGCAGTCAGTCACAGGTGCGGTGACCTTTATACACACATGTCTGACATCAGAGAGATAGAGAGATAGAGATAGAGAGAGAGAGAGAGAGAGAGAGAGAGAGAGAGAGAGAGAGAGAGAGAGAGAGAGAGAGGGACTGTGTGTCTCAGCCGCCTGCCTGCTGATGCCAATCCAGTCCTGCTTATCCTGCAGACACATCTCCCTGCTTCATCTGACCAACTCCAACCATGTATTTATCTGTGACACGGCATGACTGGAATTCACTGGTCCTTCCTGCTGTTTGTGACTGACCTCTGACACAATTAAGGTGACATGACTCACCCATTCATCCATCTGCTATGCTATCAGTAATCATACTACTCATTGTTTGTTTGTCCCTGCTAATTGGTCTCTGGAAATAAGAAGACTTGAAGGCGCTGTTCTTTCCCTTCTAAACAACTCATTTGTCAGCGAGTGTGACGTCAAAATGACGCCATTCCCACTGTTGCGCGCCGAATTTCATCTGGAGGTGGGCGTCTGCGTGAGTGTGATGACTTCAGTGAGGGAGTAGTCCCTTGTCAAACAGTGAGATGGTGAGCCTTTTCCCATCTGAACAATAGGCAGGCAGGTAATCCTGAACACGGAGGATCAGTAGGCCTGCTAGGCTTTCTGTGGCTCTGCCAGTCACTGCAGGTTTAACTTGAAAGATAACTCCAAAAAGCATGTACACACACACACACACACACGTCAGTGAATTTCTGTATGTGTGTGTTTGAGAGAGAGAGAGAGAGAGAGAGAGAGAGAAAAAAAAGTGTGAGGGACTGATTAATCACCTGCAAGTATGCAGGTATGCAAGTATTCCGATCATACAAGCAATCTTGTCATCTCAATTCTGAATGAAGCGTGTTGACTGTGTGACTCTCTAATCCCTTCCTCCATCAGTGCGCTGGCACTGGCAGAGATGTGCTGTGCCCATCTGATTTAGATCTAATCACATGCTAGAGACATTACTGGGAATCTCCTAAAACAAGCCATTAGTGCTCTTCTGTGTTGATCTCTACAGCACCCCCTCGTTCGGTCCTTCACTAAATTCCACAGGCCTAGTCACGGAGTGTTTACAGACCTTCCGCTGGCTGCAGTCATGCACTGGTGGCAGCAGGCTAGTGCTTGGTAGATGTTGTTTACTTAGATTAAACGTGCAGTCAGGGATTGCGCTGGACGTTGCATTTGCTTGCGTTTATGTTTATATGAAGACTGTTCGGATGACCCCCTTCTGACCCCTCTGACCTACCCCAGACTGCGTGTTGCAGTGGCGTGTCCCGATAATGCAGCCGGCCTCCTCAATCATCTTCAGGATGGTGCCACCGTGGACATTGCCCACGATATTGGCATCGTCCGGCCGCATGATCCTGAAGGGTAAACAGAAACAGATGTCAGGTGAAAAACAGAACCAGATGTGGGTTCAGGAAATGGAACGTGCCTGCTGGCCCATATGGAGCCCTCTATGCTGTGTGGTGACGGGAGAGAGAGGACAGGAACGCTCGCTTACAACTTCAACGTTCAACTTCACAGACACTGATGTGTCATGGTAAAATAAAGGGTCGACGCAGAAGCAAAAGCTGTTAATCAGATACTCAGCAGTGTTGTCTTACAAAGCCCCTGCTTTCTGTTTCTCACTCATCTTTAAGCAACAAACCTGACATGTAACAGCATGAGTATAATGCACTTATTGCATGTCAGTTACGTGGTCAACTATTGGTCACTTTGTTAGCCTGAGTACAATAAAAAAGCATGGAGTTACAGTCTTATACACACAACCAGTGATACTGTAGTCATTTCATTGCTTCCTAGACTCTCCTTAGTTTCATGTGGAAACAATTAAGAGTTACGCCCAAATGGGAGCTTCCTCTAAAAGCAGGAATCTCCTCTCCTTGCAACACATAACACCTGGTCTGACCTGGGCAATGAGCTCAGATGATGAGAACAGGTGAGAGCCCCTTAGCTGGCCTTCACATAGTGTTAGTCATTTAATATAAGTCATTAACATATTCCACATGAGAAATGCAAAGAGTGTGTGTGTGTGTGTGTGTAAGAGGAAAAGAAAGAGAGAAAGAGAGAGAGAGACAAAAAGAGAGTGAGAGAGCATGTGTGAGCGAGAGGGAGCAAGTGAGAGAGAGAGGGTGAGATGGAGAGAGTGAGTGACTCTTCACAGTACTACCTGCTAAGCTGGTGCTGCGGATTCATTGTTGTCAGGCTGGGCCTACACAGAGCTCTGGAGGAGACGAAGCTGAGCAAGTGTAGAGCACGGAGAGGAGGCACAGTGTGTGTGTGTGTGTCTGTATCCTCAGCTCACACTCCTCTCTGTTCATTCATCTCCTGATATCACCCCTCCTCTGCTCTCTCTTTCTTTCTCTCTCTCTCTCTCTCTCACACACACACACACACACACACACACTCCCTGTGACATCATCTCCCTGCCTCAACCGTCAAGTGCACACAGACCGGCAGTGACAGGACACACCCCTCTGACAGCCCACTGTCCTGTTGACCAATGAGAGCCCTCTTCAGCATGTGGCCATCATGGGGAAACTCCGGAGAAAAAAGACAGGAAGTGGTGGTGTGTTCGATTTAGCAGTTAGCCACACACACCCATAACTCATTGGTGAGTTCTGGTGAACTGGAAGTCAAACATAGCATCAACTGACTAAAAACAAGTCTGACCAGAAAACTGAATCATCAGTACATTCTCTTAAAGTCAGACTAAAAACTAAATGAACTTCATTTGGAACTTGAGGAAATCTAATTCAAACCTAAAGCTGAAGATCTTCAATCAACAGTATAATTCATATTCTTTATGTGTAACCAAGATGGTGGTATGACATCCGTTTGTGTGTGTGTGTGTGTGTGTGTGTGTGTGTGTGTGTGTATTTTTTGAACTTTTGTGAAAAAAGTATTATTCCTAGCTTGCCCAAACTTAGTAAGATGGAAGACAAACATGTTCTCAGTATGACTGGACCATTAAGAGGTTGTACTGCAGCACATTACATAGTTTTACATAAGGTCCTACATTTTGAAACAAAGTCCAAAACTAGAGATATTGAGGGTCGTTTCTTGTACACGCATGGCATCAATCAGTATTTTGTCTGGAAAAACAATACTTTATTAATGTCGAGCCAATATCTCTGCAACAAATGGACATGAATATATTAAGGATAAAACGGGGTGCAATTGTCATTTTCATAGGAGTAAAATGGTATGTCAGCTAACAAGTAGGAACACGGAAATCAATGTGGGAATAGTTCAGTTTATAGTCATTTATATAGTCATTTATAAAGTGCCAATGATGTACCATGTTTCAGTCATAGATAAATACACTTACTTAGTTACATTGTATGCATATGCTTTTTCATTGTTATCCTTGAGGTAAAACAAAGACTTTGACTCATTATTTATGGTACAACATTGGCACTAAATGCCCATGCACTCTGCTACTTCCACATAGATTTGTAAGTGCCTACTAGCTACCCCACATACCATATGAAATTGACCGAAAAACACAACCCTCCCTTGTTTAATCCTTAAAATCTTCAAGCCCATTATGTGGAGAGCTCAACCGGTACCGGTATGTAAAAAAAAAAAGATTGATACCACATGTGTACTATGTACTTATACGTGGCCTATATTTAGCGCTTCAGTTGTAACCGGAGGGTTGCCGGTTCGAACCCCGACCAGTAATGGCTGAAGTGCCCTTGAGCAAGGCACCTAACCCCTCACTGCTCCCCGAGCGCCGCTGTAGCAGGCAGCTCACTGCGCCGGGATTAGTGTGTGCTTCACCTCACTGTGTGTTCACTGTGTGCTGAGTGTGTTTCACTAATTCACGGATTGGGATAAATGCAGAGACCAAATTTCCCTCACGGGATCAAAAGAGTATTTATACTTATACTATATACTTATACTATATACTCATACTATATACTTATACTGTATACTTATACTATACACTCATACTATATACTTATACTATATACTCATACTATACAGCTACTCGTGCAGGGCTCTATTCATTTTATTAACCCTGACACTGGACTCAAAAGACTCAAAAGTGTTTGTGCTGTGGGAAATTTATTTCACATCTGTGTCTAACACAATCATGTCTTGTGGGTGTGAGTCTTCTGTGTCTTCTGAGCATCCACCCTGCCTCAGTCATTGCAAGCGCCTCTGATTTCAGGGTTTGTGCCTTCTCAGGCACAAACCCTGTTGACTTACGTGTGCCCCACAACAGATGTTTATCCCCAGAGATGAGAGCCAAGTTAATCATTTACCTGTAAAACAGGCTCCACTGCTCTCTCTGTCACACAGACACTGTTTTCAAACCGTCATGACATTACACTTCTTCCTTTCGTTTTGCCTATATATTGCTCAATCTTTTACAGTTATTGTACCGATCATGAGGACTGCCATTAAAGCTACAGTGAAAAAGGGACCTTACAACAAAAACTACCCACATATAGTCCGAGACAAATAGTGGATGAAAGTGCAAGTTTAAGTGACAACATTAAGAAATACAGAGAGGGTAGAACAGAGTGCATGGTAAGTATACCTTTCGCATAGCCTACACTATTCACACAGACAACATGAGACTCTTAATATGACCTTACTTGAGTATATTGCTGTGGATCTTCTGCAGAAAGCATTTTGCTTCTCTCAGGAATGGTCTCCTTGGCAGATAAAAAGGGAACATTATGGCTTGATCTATCATAAACTTCTCCTCTCCACGCTCTGTAGCCAGGAAAGACAAAGTGACTCAGGAACCCCGTACACCGGGCTTCATCAGGGATGTGTGGTATCCATGCAACGACCCCATCAAGCAACCATCTCACTCTGGAGGGGAGTTACCCTCTACTTAACAATATTGCAATGGGAGTAGGGTTGGGCAAGGAAACCTGGTGTTACAGATCATAATGGGATGCATGATAACTGGGGATAAATAATTAGCATGTCAACACGAGCAGGTGCTTTACCTTATATAAGTTGGACCAGCAGCTAGGAAAGCTTTCACAATGCACAACATCAGTTTGTCATTTGTTAGGCAATACAATGGTTCCAAACCCATATAAGTATGTTAATGAGTTTTGGTCAAACTGTATCTAGCAGATAGCTAGTGAGTCAGTGAGTCACCTGCCTCACCCAAAACCCAGCCTTGTAAGTCCACTCCTCTTACTGGCCTTTACTACCCTCACCAGGCAGCTAATTAGCATTAAGCTAACACCACTACTAAAAGTCCTACATCACTGAGGCCAGGTCACATAGTCTATGTCTAGATGAGGTGTTGGAGGGCCATTTATAAACAGAGCTCTCTTGATCAGCCGGCTAAGAGTAAACTCTTGACCTGTTGAGTAAACAGTGACACACAGCACGAAAAAAAAAAAAAAAAAAAATCAGCTAGGCCTAAACCACAACAATCCTGACAACCATGGGAGCAAACACAAGTCCCACTGAACCTCAGCTGGGCTAAGGAAGTAGGGTATCTAATCATGTAGGCTACAGTGCATTCATCAAAGCTGTACTGAAAGAGCCTGAATCAGTTCATGCCTTGATCACTACAGTGCATAGCCCCTCAGAGATGGTATAAATCAACAAAGAAGGGAGATGAGCTTTATGACCTGCCATACCCTACCCCATGTGCCCTGCTTCTATATATATAGTTAAAAATGAAAAAGCAAAAACGAGGCATTGTAATCACAGACATCTCTGGCTGACAGGTTCAAGACTGCACAGATTTTGAGGATCATTATGGCACCTTCAGAATGCATGCCAAGTTTCGTGGAACTCTGTTAATGGGGGACCATACAATAAATTAATATTATATGTGTACATTTAGTGACTGTACACTACGCATGCACACACACACGCACACGCACTCATGAACACAAAAAAATACATGCACACATATGCAGGCACACACACATAAACACACACACACACACACACACACACACACACAGACACAGACACACACAGGTACTCACACACTCGCACACACACATGCACACACACACGCACACACACACACTGGCACGCACACAAAACTGATTTCATGATTCTAAAAATTCCTTTTGTCCACGGAATGAGAGTAGTGTGAATGTATTTCGTAAGTCATTAAGTTACTTTTTTGTGGACGGAATGCCTTCTGTAACAGCCTAGCGACCCATCACCTGCCTATGACAACTCTGCCCGGATTCCTGGCCCGTCTGCCGACCCACCACATGCCCCTTGACAACTCCCTGGACAATTCCAACGCCGGACTATTTGAACTTTCTGTCACTAAATCAGGCATTAATGCATTATCATACCGGATACGTAATCATCCCACCTCTTCTAACTTTCACCTCAGGTGCTTTAAACACCATGTCCTATTCTCTACACCTGACTGTCATATGCATTTCATGTATACAGACCTTACTGTCCTGTATTGACCCTAGGCAGATGGGTCAGGCCCTTGAGTTGTGGATCTGCTCGAGGTTTCTTCCTATATGTAGGCCTATCTCTAATTCTAGGGAGTTTTTCCCCTGTTCCCCTGTTACCCATGGGCCTCTCTCTTTCTTTCTTTTCTTCCTTTCTTTTCTTTTTTTTTTCTCTGATTGCCTACATTCTGTAAAGCGCCATGATACATGTGTAATGTTTTGGCGCTCTATAAGCACAATAAATTGAAATTGAATTGAAATTGCAACTGCAGAGTCACAGAATACACATAGTAGGCCCAGAGCCATATAAAGGTACCTTTATATGGCTCTGAGTAGGCCTACACATCATGAATACACAGATACACATCATAATTTCTGTAACACAACACAATACTTTCGTGGGCGAAACTGAAATAGGATGGCACGGAATGATGCTTAATATAGGCATAGTGCATTCCGCCTTTACCTGGACAGAATTACTTTTGTCCAAAAAAAAGAGTTTATTTCGTCCACGGCATTGAGTAGTGCTCTCTACAGTGTTTCGTGGACACAATGCGAACTAATTTGTGTATTCCGTGGACAAAAGGCATTAACCTATATGTGACATGGTTTCGTAATGAATGTAGGCTATGTATATCGTCACACAAAAGGCATTCTGTCCACGAAATACGGCATGTTACACTTGTGGCGCCCCGTAAGTCTGCAGGTCAGCGTTGTGCAATATAGATTGTCGACCGGTAGAGGGAAACCGCTGAGGGCAGGAAATCGCTGAGACAGACAACCGTGGGGGGAAGCAGTGGTGGTCATTTGCAACGACGATACAGCAAGGCAAGGCTGATTGATGTTTAACCCCTCTGTAGAGCATTGCTATTGGACAGTAGCCTAAACATATCCAGAAGCACAGACATTGCAGTAACGGTTATTTTAGTAAACGCGGCAGCTTTCAGCCGCGTGTAGTTTCATTTCCGATTAGGATGTTATGTTAGGCTACATGGAATTAACATGCATGTCTTACGCTGTGCTGGCTAGTGGCTAATCACGTGTATTTACAGCATAATTTGTGTAAATAGAACACAACTTTAGGAGATTCTCTACCCAAAGTTATCTTGACCCCTGAATGCCCTTGTTTGCTCTCATGCTGCATCGTGATTTACCCGTGCCAGCATCATAGTTGAGGTCATCACATACGACATGCGAAATTCACGGTTCCCCCATCGAAATGTAGCCTAACCGGCATCCGGTCCTTATCAGGTAGCTTATCTTAGATTCCATCTAAAGTGTCATTGAGGGCAAGGCCTGTGTTACCTTACTGCCTTGCTATCGTACAAACTGAAATGTATGTACAAAGAGGGACCTTCTATAGTGAAAGCTGCGGATTATCCGACCATTTGGTAACGTTACATGAGAAGCTAGCAACCCGATGGCTCGGAAATTACACCGTTTACTGCCCAGTGGGCTAGAACTACCTGTGCATAAAATAATTACGAACTGACGTCTTATTCTTACCGGCATATCTGAATAGACGGCGAAGTGGACGATGATATTGCAGCAGACATGCTGACCGGTGTAGGCTATGTGGAGCTGCAGCACGTCTTGGTTAGAGGTTCCCGGTGCAGCTGACACAGCGGATTGGCTCAGGCGGGTTTGCTTGTTGAAGCGAAATGGGTTTTTTAAGAATGAATCGATCTGCCCCCAAACCTTTGCCTTGCCAACGTAAACAAAACGCGCTGTCAGCATCTTAAATATAAACAGAATGTTGCCCTAACGTGTGTTCTTAACGTAGGTAACCAGAATCATCCCACTATAACTTTTAATATATACGGTCACATGAGACATTTTAAATAACCTCACATTTTCGATGGAATAGCCTACACTGGCACAGTGTCGCTGCATGAGTTTTCTAGCCTACAATATAGCCCAGTCTTGGCATTTGCTATGACTGTATGCGCCCTGATTATCCATTTTGCCAAGAGACCTGTCTAGTCCACACACAATGGACATTTTAAACAGTGCACCTGCCGGGGTCAGAAAAAAAGCCAAGCATTTCAAATGTTTTGCATATTGCTTGCACATGTCTTATGTAGCCTTTTTAGCTAAACGCTTCGGAAGTAGCATACTGATATATATATATCAGTATGCTATATATATATATATATGAGCATATACTACAACTTTAACGGGGTCAAAAATTATTATATTATTAGAGTTTGTCATGCTGAGCAACCCTCAATATTGGAGTTGGCCTGCAGAGGGAGACAAAGACTTGAGAATGGATTGACTCTCTCTGACGCTTTTGTGCGTAATTCCAGCTGTTCAACCCACGCGTGAGCCCAGACAATAACGGTGCATAACGGTTTTTGTGGGGCATTTGATGCTTAATAGCTTCAAATATACGACACCCCAAAAGAAAACACAATGAGATGTTTACACCTATGATCCCGATGACTGGAATAGGCCATTTTCAATGCAGTTTCATAACGCATGCAAGCAGGTTAAAAAGAAAGTCGGTAGTAGACAGAAAAGTGTGTTGCCCATAAATTTTATTAAAATTTATATAAGCATAACAATAAATGCCGAAACAACACGTTTCACTCTCGTCAAGGAGAATTTAGATTTTGTAACACAATGTGCTTACATATTATTCTGCACAGACCCAGAATACTGAGGTCCATCGTGCAAATATAAAACATTGAACAACCCCTGGGGTTTTACGTTGGCGTTTTCTACAGCCACTTACCATTTAACCCCCAAAGAGGACTAAATATTCGTTTGTAGAAATAAGAAATAACCTTAAAGGTATTGAGTACAATATTGGTTTAGAACCAGCCCGATTACAACGCAATTGGTAGAGGCTAAGTTACACGAGTATATAATACTTATCCCAAACGATGGGTTTATCACGATGAATTCCAGTTCATCCGTAACGTTCAAAAGGACAACACAAAGTGTCTATCCATATAAATATGCGATATATTACATGCAAACTATTTACATATTTTACAAAAGTGATCACGCTCCTGTTTAGTTTTCTACCAAGGTCTCCACATGCAGGCATTGGCTGGCTGTTGCGCAGGCTGTGGTCGACTGGGAACTGGAGCGATGATGCCTTGCATGTCGCCGGTCGGGACTGATAGCTTGTTGCTCAGCCTCTGCTGAATTTGCGGGAGCATCCTTGAGCTCTGGGCGCAACAGTTCTGACAGGATGCAACAGGCACAGATTGCCTGATGAAGTTGTTCACCCGCTGGCTGGCCTCTTTGTCCAGGTTGACTTTGGGGATCAGCGTGGAAACGCGCTGGAGGCAAGCTTTGTAGCCCTCATTGAAGCTCTCAGTCTGATCTAGAATAGTAACGAGAATTGTATTAATTGAGATGTTTTGTTTGTTTGAGTTATAGTGAAGTTGTAAAAGAATTTGATGAGGCATAGAAGGAGACAAAGAACGGCATTTACCTTTTGGTGAAGAGGCTGGGATTTCCTTGAGGAATCTCACGGTCATCTCCAAGATATCGGCTTTTTCGAGCTTGGAGTAGCGACAATTCTGAAATTCAAAATGAATCACAGATTAGACCACCATTATTTGAATGCTTATCTACACAATCTGTTGCAGTTCGTAGGTGATTTGGACTAACAAATCTGAGGTCACACTTACGTCTTTTCCTGTTAGGGGAAGAATCAGCGCCTTCAGTTGGTTAAGGCTGTCATTGATGCGAGCGCGCCTTCTCTTTTCCATCAACGGTTTCAGCGTCTACAAAGAAAACAAGAACACAATTTAGGTTAACATGCTACAAACCAGTCATATAAAGCACATGGAAGTCAGGATAAAGTAGACTGGGCCTTCATGGCTCTTTGCGATTCTCACCTTTCGCAATTCAAGTGCTTCTTTTCTCATGGCCACAGTTTGTCTCGGAGAATGAGACGGGGCCGTTTCGGAGGTCGTGCTTGGAGTCATTATGAGATCTAGAGAGTATGAGGAGAGATGTGCTACCAAGGTTCAAGGGAGCTGATGTGTTCTCTCGGTTGCTGGACCGCGCCTTATATCTTGGTCCCGTGCGTCATGGTGACGCCCCCCACGCTCCCGGGTAAGCATTTGGAGTGAGCAACTAAGGTGTCCACAACAATAGACAGCGTTCCAAAGATGATAACCATCTGTTAATGAGTTACCCCAAGGACGTGACTAATATTTTTTGGTATTTAAACTTTGACAAACAAATATTTAATATGAAATGTTCATGTTTCCACCATGCACCAGAGCACGATCACCACAACTTTGCAACTGAAATTACGACTAGTTCGAATCCATTAACCGTTTATTTTGAGGACAACAGTCCAATATGGAATTATTTAAGTTTATTAAAATGTTTAAATATATAAAGACAAGTCATTATCCAACACATGTGCGTGCGCAAAAGCGCAGATGATTCTTGCGGATTAAGTTATTACAACGTTCCAAAAATATTCTAGTTTCTGTTTTGTTTGTTTTTTGTTGATATAAAATATAATAGCTTCAATCCCTTGTTGGGACCTAAAGGCTGGGGGTGGGGGTGGGGGTAGTTTCAATGTTTGGGATAGGTGGAGCTTATAGATTGTTTGAGAATAACCATGTATAATTTAACTCACGAGACAGATCCCCAAGCCACGCTACATTTCATCAAACATCTGCCTGTAATTTCTGATCAACAACACCACCCTCGTTTCATGAGCCCTTCACCTGTGGCGTAAAGATTGGATTGGAGGCGCGGCCAAAGTTTGGCTTGGGTCAAACTCCATTCAGGCATGTAACCATAGCAACCAATTTGTCAAATCTCTACCCCTTCAGGCTTTACAATCAAATATAATGTTTTACTATGTCACGGAAAGCTTTTAAAGGCGGGAATGTTTTTTGTTTGTTTCATACTTTGCTTCCTTCACTTTGACTGCGTCTTGGCTATGTTACGTGCGTAAAAGTTTTAAACCTTAGCAGTTGTAAAACACATCTGAATCCGACTCTTGTTTGACTCTTGGTTCCCAGTTTTACTCGCATCTAAATTATGTGACAGGCTTGTCATTGCCTCCCCTATGGGACACACGCGACCCGCACGCGCCATGGGCAGAGGAGCCAGATGGACGCGTCTGTTAGCCCACATCCTCGACAACCCCACCCCTCCCTTTCCATATCTCATCCCGTCGTTTGCTCTCCTCTCTTCTTTCTCTACAGCAGGTTTTCGAAAAACATAATGCCAATACGTATTTGGCGTCAGCATCTTCCTTGTTTGCGTCCAGCCGATGGCCTTTGGTCGCTTCTGAATAATACAAAAGAGTACCCTTTATTTTGTTTTGACGCATATCATTGGCTTAAAAGTTTGGCTTGCCTCTTTTTACGTAAGCAGTTTTGGGTATGTTGCTTTAGAGATGTGATGTATATGTTTATACTCTGGCCATATGTTGTGTGAATACAGATCATCATCATCAACAACAACAACAGCAGCAAAGCAACAAAAACCGAAGCTATCCATTCCCCCAAGCAACATTTTATTCATTACGCACCAGAATTTCATTTAATCACTTAATATTTTGAACTTTATTTTATTCAATGAACAAATGTGTTCTTCATCTGTGTACATTTAAGTAGATTGTGGTCATGACGATGTGACTGATCGACCACAAGCAGGCGCTGTGTGACACTGGAACAAAGCAAGGGTGCGGTAACTGATACGTGCCCAGCACGCGCCATGCAAGTCCCCAAGGGCCATATTAAACTATGCGTCCATTGCAGACCGTATTGGAGGTCTAGAATCAGGAAAAAATCGTGCAACGCGTACGGTTAGACTCCCCTTTGTCCTAAAAACATATTTAGCGTGGGGTTCCCATCTGTGGCAGGTCATTACAGCACAGAAACCCTTTGTCTAACTTGGGAATGCGTGGGAATAGAAAAACACTCCACTGAGGTTATGGTGTTGCCATTAGGACGTGTTGATCAGAATTTTTGCTTAGCAGTGAGCTCTCTTTGTTCCCATAATTCAAATATTTTTAAATTATTTATTAAATTGAGCAATACACTATCACAAACTTATTTTCTGAAATGTTTTTGAGAGGAGAAGAGTTTTTTGTTAGACATTTGCTATTGTTTGTTGACAAAAGTGTACATAAACATATGCATTAATTTTGAAATTCTATAGGATGACACAAAGGATGCGCAAAGGAACCATGTCTGGCATATGGTGCATATTCACCAACGAAAAATAACCTGAATGTTCAATATCTGTACTACAAAATAGCTAATTTTCCATCTTTGCCTGTTAAGAGTTTAGAGCCCTTAGTAAGAAAGCAGCAATCCCCTTTATTAACAACAAGGTGAATGCCACAAGAAATACATCTAAGTGTACTAAAACTATTTAGACCTTTATTCTTCCAGAGAACGAACATATAGCTGAAGCAGACAATTCTATATAGCATATTTGTTTTAATTTCTACATGAACCACAATATTTTACACTGACAATAATTAGTATCTGTAAATCAAAGGGTAAAGTGAATTACATTAATTGTTTGGGATAAACATGCATTAATAGAGATCAAAGCCTGACTGCAAATGCGTTTGTTCTTGCGACAGGTGTTTCAGTTCGAGGACATTTCTATCGTTCCTTCAAATGATCCAATATATTTTACGCACTGTTATTTCTGTATTAACAATGTTTTGTAACTATAACTATGTGTAAGTTATATTCTCCTAAGTTTACGTGTGGTATGTTTTGACACACGGCGGTGTTGCTTTGAAAGCATCACTTTGATTCAAACGAGTTTCTACGACTTTAGTGAAGACGCAGTTCACTTATTGTGACTTTGCATGTTTTTGATCTTCAAAGAAGTGAGTGGGCCTTGCGCAATCCACAGTTTGAGGTCCCAATCAACAAACAAACAATGAATGAAAGCAACATCAAGATCAAGTGGATTAATAGGTAATTCTCATTTCACACATCATATCAAAGACCAATATCGACAGAAGGCGTTGGACTCGCGTTTGTTAGTTTTCGTTCTATTTGCATGCATGACACACCCTTCTCCAAAGTGAAAATATGAACGTCTCAAAAATGTCTCGATGCAAGCAGTTGAGATTAAACTATGGATGACTTGCGAACTACTAGAGATGTAATGTTTAGACATACAGTACATTTTGAAAAGATGATTGTACAACAGCTTAGTTTCATGTTGTAACATCACAAACTCTGCATATAGCCTATTGTAAATGTTTTCCTTACAACTGTGTTTAAGAATTAAATAAAGATTTAGGTATTATTAACTTTTTCCACGGATCAGACATAACACTAATATAATAGATTTTTTTTGTTTTGGTATCACACCTATTTACACAACTTATATTCAGTGTAGTTGAAGTGATGTGCATGATGTTGGTCAACATCATGTTGCATCACATTTATGTGTACAGAAGGAAGCAATCTGCATGGTAATAATCAACTTCGCTGATAACAAATGATTACATCTGATTTTATCCAAATAAAAATGTCACCTCATGGTTAAAAACTTAAATAAATGTTCAAGAACATGGATCTGAACGGCATGGTGAAAAGCCCATGATACTGCCAGGGTGCACGCTCCCTCCTCACACCTCACTGACCTAATGTAGGTGCTGGTCATTGAATGCTGTGTAATGTGGACAGTGTATCAGTGTTACTACAATGATACTATTCGCATCCATCAAAGCGATAAACTACAGTATAATTGGAGATTTAGCAGTGTACAATACGAATGGCATTTGAGTTAATCAAGAAAGTGGGTTATATCCTGTTGAAGATGCTAGGCTGCAAAACCAAATGCCTCAAACAAATAATTGCATCCTTTGCATATCCTTGGCAAGCTTCCAAAAAAAAAACAAGAGCTGTAGTCCTTCTCAGAGCAAAGAGGAGCTCCAAAAACTGCTTAATTAAAATCTCTGTGACACTCTCACAAACATAGAAATATGTTTTGCTGAAACTTTGCTTGAAATGTGTGGTGAAGACAACATTATTACTGATCCACCAAATCATATCACAATACGCTTCTTGGTGTTTTATGCCCCCAACGCAAAAGCACTGCCTGGAAGGCACTAGGGTTATCTAAGTATAATATACTCTTTTGATCCCGTGAGAGAAATTTGGTCTCTGCATTTGTCCCAATCCGTGAATTAGTGAAACACACTCAGCACAGTGAGGTGAAGCACACACTAATCCCGGCGCAGTAAGCTGCCTGCAACAACAGCGGCGCTCGGGGAGCAGTGAGGGGTTAAGTGCCTCAAGGGCACTTCAGCCGTGCCTACTGGTCAGGGTTCGAACCGGCAACCCTCCGGTAACAAGTCCGAAGCGCTAACCAGTAGGCCACGGCTGCCCCAGGTTAGGGTTGGGTTTAGGTTTAGGATTAGGTGCCTTTAAGTCAGCGGTGGCAGCGCTGCCTGGAAGACGACGTTGGGGGCATAAAACACCATTGAGCATCACAATACAGTATGTCAGATGTAAGGAAGAACCCATCCTAACAGCTAAGATCAAGATAATTGTGCCTGTATTAATGCTCCGATCTCAACCTTTTTTTGTAATTGTTTTAGTTTGTACTTTGCGTTGAGTTTTTAGGCCTACTTGTGTCTAGAGTAGGATGACTAGAACTCAACTGTATTTTAGGGCCTAAAAAGACATTGTTGAAGATGATCTGGTGACACTTTTTATGAATCCAGTGTTCATAAAGAATTATAGATTCATAATCGGTTATAAATATTTCACAATATTCTCAATATTCCATGTATTGCCCATAACAACTAACTAAGAGTTGCAGGCCCTTGGTGCATACTGTATGTGAAGTAAGATGTTCAGATCATAACTAATAAAATGCTTTAAGGCACCATCACAGACAATTAGTAAAGAGGTATGGTTTATATATATCTTATGATCCATGATGCCCATTGGGACAGGTCTCTCGGCAGACTGCCTGATCTTTTCCACCAAAAATCTCAATGTAGCCCCTTGTTTTAGTGTTACCGACCGTTTGCTTTGAGAAGTTCACCAGGTCCCATTGTATGAAAAACACCCAAAACTAATACATTTCTATAGCTATTCTCCACATTGTGGATGGTGTTTTGGTGGTTGACATTTTCATTCCATCTCAAAATGGATCACTTGGTCATCTTGAATGCTGATCATAGATCACTCTTCTCCAAACATGCACAACTCAGCTAAATCTTTATAAGGGCACACCTGGACAAAGAATTTAGCTTTCGCTGGATTATTTTTTTTGACCCAGGGACATGGCCTGAGCATAAAAAAGAAGCATTAAATTCCAATGACACCATGTCCATTTCAATTGTGGAGCCTAGAAAAGTATTCTTTTGGGATGTTTTTCGACCAGGGGGTCCTGGTGACCTTCTCAAAGTAAACGGTAACACTAAAGCAAGAGGCTACACTGAGATTCTGGAGGAAAAGATCAGGCAGTGTGCCAAGAGACCTGCCCCAATTGGCATCATTGGACCATTAAACCATACAATGATCCAAAACATACAGCCAAACAAGACAAGAAATAATTAACAGAGAACAATGTCAACATTTTAGAGTGGCCCAGACAAAGTCCAGACCTCAATCAGTCAAAAAAGTTAGTACTGGTACAAGGCCAAAGTGATGGCAAATAATCGTTCCTGCCTCAAAACCCAGATTGCTGCTAAAAAGGTGCAGTCTATAATCATTGTGGAGACATGGAGAGGCTTGGTAGGTATTATAAGAACCATTTTGAGAGCTTTGATGGTAAATAAAGATGTTACCATTGATTATTTGAAAAGGGTATGAATAATTGTTTTGTATATATATTTATATACATATAAATACATAATTATGTATATATATATAATAATTTGGTGAATTCACATGATTTGTTATAAAGCTTCATAACAAAGTTTGCCAAGAGGTCAAAGAAGCTTTATAATGCTTTATGACAAAAGCTGTAAAGGCTTATACATTAGCATCATAATGCTTTATGAATTTATGGGGCAATTCCACGGAAAATTGACTTTTTGTCACATCCATAACGTCAGTGAAATGCCTTGGCATTTGTATGATGTGGATGATCACATTCATTTTTTGTGCATTTTTTCTCATGTACATTCTTAAGCCAAAAATAGCAAATGCTCAAATTTAATCATTCACATCATACCATACCATCACATTTTATTGGCGTTATGGATGTTACAAAAAACGTAATTTTCCATGGAATTGCCCTATGGGTTAATATAAAGTGTTACCAATAACCTCTTACGTATTTAGATAATAGATTTGGATAATTATAACTTCAAGACAATTGAATCTTCAAACAAAGCATCCATGGGCTGATAAAGATAAGACTCCTTCTCTAGGGCTAAACTCAGCAGTGGCCAGTGACATGTGGGGGATGGGAAGGGAGACTGGCCAGGCAGCGCACAAGCCTCTTTTCCCTCTCTCTTCTCTTCTCGTCTCTCTGTGTTGGGGGTGGGGAAGCTGGTCGAGGAGGTGATGGGTGTGTATGTGTGTGTGTGTGTGTGTCTGAGGGGGCAGCTTCTTTGTAGTCTTGTTTTATTCGGCTGAAAGCCAGGGTTTCTGTCTGGACTCTCTTGGCCTCTTGCTTTCACCCGCCGTACAATGCAGCCTTTCACTTTGCTCTTTCACTGTTTCAACGTCAGTTTCACCGGACTTGCTCTCATTGTCGCACCATTCACTGGGGCCCAGGTTTGGTAAATAGAGGACATAGCATGGTTCTGATCCTTAACAGCTCAACTACGCCCTTTATAAAACTGGTAAATTGGGCAAAGAAAGAACTGTGTATAAAATGAACTTTTTTCAGTTCTGAAAACTACATGAGGTTCGATTTTTTTTTTGCATGAATGACCATATGACTGAACCCTGAAAAGATAAACTGACACACAATCAAATAGCATATCACTACAGCTTCCAGGCGTCTATAACCCTAATATTCCACAGCAGTGTTTAGTGTTGACTCAGATTCCGACTTAGATTTAGGAAGGCCGTATGGAAGATGCTCACATGGTCTTTTCCAGGAGTCAACTTTTTAACAGAACTTAGGACCAATTTATCTTAACTTAGTTTATTATATGATTAGTTTATAAGTGACTTAGATATGACTATGGTCAGTGAAGGAACATCCTAGCATTGTTTAATGTTCAGTTTTAACTGGATTTAATATTTTTGATTCCAAAATGGTCTTCTGTGACAGTATATCATGCATAGTGAATTCACCGGTACTATGCTGATCAACCTCTTAAGGGTCATTGTGTGATCACTGTGCTTGGCAGGATTGGAGTGATTGTGATATGTACGCTCACTAAAGTTGATCACCTGCTGTCACTTAAATGCAGCGTAAGGACTGGATTTCTGGGGGGGAAAATAATGTAAACACACCTGAGCATATTCTTCATAGGTACACCTATTCAACTGCTCATTAACACAAATATCTTATCAAGAATATCATGGCAGAAACCCAATGCATTTAGGCATGTAGAGATGGCCTAGAATGATCTGCTCAAGGTCAAACCAAGCATCAAAATGGGGAAGAAAGTCGAACCTTGAAGCAGATGGGCTACAGAAGCAAGAAGCCCACACCGGGCGCCCTCCTGTCAGCTAGGAACAGGAAACCGAGGCTACAATTCACATGAGCTCACCAAAATCGGACAATACAAGATTGGAAAAAGGTTGGCTGGTCTGTCTGATGAGCCTCGATTTCTGCTCCGACATTCGGATGGTAGGGTCTGAATGTGGCCTAAACAACATGAAATCATGGATCCATCCTGCCTTGTAACGACGGTGTAATGGTGTGGGGGGTCTTTTCTTGGGACACTTTCACAGCAATTGAGCATTGTTAATGGTAAAGCCTATCTGAGTATTGTTGCTGACCATGTCCATCCCTTTATGACCACAGTGTTCCCATCTTCTGATGACTACATCCAGCAGGATAATGCAAAAATGTCCACACGACAACATTTGAGACTCAAAGGGATTCCAGAATGGAACATTTGAAAACACAACCCTTAAGTTGCCCTGGGCCAAATGATGCCATTGTTTATAAGTGTCTCAGTGTATCATGTAGTGTTTTGTTGTTTAGTTGTTGGCTACAACTTGCAGCATATGTAGGTTATGCAAGATAAAGGTGTTTTCAATCTTTTTTTGGTGTGGATGCAGAACTTTTTTAAAACGCAGTTTTCACAAATCTTGAAAACCGTTGTCGTGTGCCCAGCCCCAGACATTTAGGCCAATGAAGGTTAACCTGGACATGTCATAGGTTACTGAGCCTAATTGCAACCTCATTTTAGTGGTGATTAGTGACCAGGGCTTCCTCAGTAAATGGGATGATAGGCACATGGAGACCTCTGCTATAATTGTGTTGTATTACCCTCACAGTCCTGACACCATGAGTGCTGAATGAGTAGTGGCTGCATAGTGTTTGGGGCTGATTGTGTGTTCTTTGGGGTAGTGTTTTTGTAAGCCCATGACATAAAGACACATAGCCTACGGTTAATGTTTATTCATTTGGCCCTGACACCTGCTCGACTGTGCTCTTTTCTATTGATCACTGTTATGGGTCTAAATGTGCTTCAGTCCTTCGTTTGCTTCGTCCATGGGCCCTGGCAAGATCATCTTCGTTCTATATAAAGCTTCTCACAATGGAAATTGATTTGCTTTAGGAAGCCTTATTCACTAAACATTGTTAATGAATGGTGAATTTAACTTTTTATTAAACAAAGATTTAACTGCTGAATATGAAGGAATTATCCTCTTCAGTACCTAACAGTGATGTAACAGAGTTAAGAATGTCTAACATCTCAAAAGGGAAAGGTTTATTATTCCATGACATAGTCCATAGATTTACTCAGTGAAAATAAACATATTCATTCATGGTCATAGTTATACACTGTACATGCCCTAAACATTAGTTAGGATTTATTCAAGAATGAAACTCGTGACTTAAAGCCCTAGAGTCTTTGTGTCCCAGTACATGGACATTTTGAGAGTCTACGCCCCAAACATATTTTAAGAGTGTGCTCATCAAAGACATATTTGTATGTGCAGTGTATATAAAAGGTCACTGTTTTGATACCAGTAGGCTATCTTTAACACGGGGAACATCTTAATACCAGCCACTGCAGGAACCAGTTTGCAAAGACCACACACAGGAGTTTTGGCTTTGTAAGAAACAGGCGTGCCACATATGAGGCTTCTGTCTGTCCTCCTGCAGCCTTTGATCATCAAAGAGCTCTGCAGAAATCTGGATTGTGTATTGTAATTTGACTTGATGATCAAGAATCACTGAATATGACTTTTATCTTTTGCAAACTAGTTGCTAACTTTACGTTAATGAAGTTCACCCACACTTAAATCACGGCTGTGTAGACTTTATTTTCTTATGCTCAGTAAGGAATTCACTTGATTGAAAGTATATTCGTTTTTCTTTTAATGTGTGAACTAGAATGTCCTTGCTCTGATGTGTATTTTTGATGATGGTTATTGTAAAAGAAAAACCCACTGATCTAAAGGCCAACATCTGAGTGCATGTAATTGAACATACAGATACATCCGTGCTGTGTTCCACCAGGGCATTATGGATTACATACTTTAGACTGTTAATAATGGTGGGCCCTAATTTCAATGCTATGCAATGTGCAAATTCAGTGCAAAATACCGACTGCATGAACTATATCATGTGGTGTGTGGGAGTGTTGAGCTGATCCACCGATCTTTGTGCATATAGCATCTTGCTCATGGTAGGCTTAAGACTGCGCTTTGCCTGTCATTTGAATTAGAGTGCAGTATGTTCAGGCCTACCACAGTGTCACCCTGTGCTTATAAGGAGTAGTTCACTATTTTATACTATTTATAGGACTCAGCATCATTGTTTTTATAGTAATCTATAAACACAAAAAGTATTGGCTCCATGACCCTATGATGGTGTTATCCATTTGTTCAGGATGCATCCCTCCTGTGTTGCAGTATGATTTCATATCCATAGATTGCACACTTTCAACTGACAAGCAAGTGTACAGGCAAGTTAGGCAAATACACCACTAACTCTGAAATGCCAGACCAATCTTATGGCTGCACTGCAATTTTCAGTGTTAATGTCATTTTCGGTTGTATATATACCATGATGGTAATACTAATATTAATTACCATCAAGTGTTAAACTCTCAGATGTAGCTGTCCAGACAGTTAAACTTCAACAATTAGACGATTGGTTAAGCATACAATAGACTGCCAGTGTTCCTTTGTCTCTTTGTGTGCAGTTCCCTCTCTTTTACACAAAACCCACTATGTGAAAGAATGGGTCAGAGATTATTCTGACCGTTAAAATCTTGACTTGATCAGACCGTTTCTGCATTCAAAAATTAATGCCACGTGAACCAACAAGTTTTCAAATCAAAATGTTTTATTGAATCATTTATAGTTTCTCAACATATTGTGATTTGACATCTGCAAAACCAGTTTCAGTGTAGCATAATTGCTTTAACACACAGTGTTTACATGCTTCGTCTTTGCACAGACCAAATATACTTAAGTCAAACGTGCAAACCTCATAAAAATACATTATAACCCGTGGGGTTTACAATTGTGTTGTGTACAAACCATTTTCTTTGAAACCCCAAAGAGGATTGCATTCAATAACGTTCACAAACGGAACAGGCATTGATCTGTGCATTTGGCTAAAATCTGTATGTAAGCATGCCATTAGCCAAAAATATTGCGAAACACGTATTTTTACAGTTAATCTCTGTAGCAGGCGTCATTCTAAGACATTGCAATCGTGTGTGTCCACGAAAAATAAATATAACATTTAACCTATGTACAAAATAAATACAGAGATGTCTCCTAGATGTCTCTACCAAGGTCTCCACATGTTGGCAGCAACTGCCTGTTGCGCAGGCTGTGCGCGGTTAGGGAGGGGAGCGACACTGCTGCTGGTCTGGTTCTGAGCTAGTTTCGCTGCAGACTTGATGCTTTGAATTTTCTCTTGGATTTGTGGTAGCATCTTGGAGGTCTGTCCGCAACAGTTTTGACACGTCGGAGCCACTACAGGCATGGACTTCTTGATGAAGTCGTTCACCCGATGGCGGGCATCTTTATCGAGACTGGTTTGAGGGAGCAGTGTTGAGACGCGCTGGAGACACGCTTTGTAACCATCTTTGTAACTGTCAGTTGAACCTATCAAAAAATAATAAAGAATCATTAGTACCACAATTCCAGTTAAATCACGGTAAATGATTATGAAAATATGGGACAATTTATGTTCAAATCATGTGAAATGAACGTACCTTTGACAGGAGAGGAGGGAAGATCACTGAGGAATCTAACGGTCATCTCAAGGATGTCAGCTTTTTCCAATTTGGAGTACCGGCAATTCTGAAAAATAGAAAAGCACAACTCATTAGTTTCTGACATTCATACAGGAAGGCGAGAAATTTAGCATTCAGTGGGCCTATATTAAGATCAAAACGGATTGACATATGAATACTTACATCTTTGCCGACGAGCGGGAGAATGAGAGTCTTCAAGTGATTCAAGCTGTCATTGATGCGTGCGCGCCTCTTTTTCTCCATCAGAGGTTTAAGAGTTCTTCTCAGTTCACTGGCCTCTTTGCGCTGGGCCACGGTAGACCCGGAGCCGAATGTTTGGGCAGCTTCGATAATCATGTTTGGAGCCATGGGCTTTCTCTAGAGATCGTGTTCTCAGTTAGAGAGTCAGAGCTGGAATGAAGTGGAAAGGCAAGGCTGCGCCCTTTATAGCGGGCCGTGGCGTGGAGGGAGTGTCCAATGTCTATTGTGTTCCACTTTTGACGCACAGAGAAATACCTCTGGGAGGGGACCCCGCCGATACTTACTTGGCCATCTGTTAAGTACATGTTGTGATATTGACGCGTCCACCAGTGGCATGCGCCGGTGATTAACTACAAATGATGGTTAGGGTAGGAGATTAAGAATAGAAGATCTTGATAATAGTTGAACATAGTTTCTGTCAGTTCTTAGAAATCTATTTCAGAAATTACACTGCCTATTCCCCATGTAGGCCTAGGCTACGTTTTGACATGATGCAAATAAATTGATTCCAATTAAATATCCTTAGAGATATAAATTCAGTGTTGCCTATTGTTTTATTCACCTCATTGTTCGTTTTATTAAATGTTATAAACCTAGCATTCAACAAAACAAATCTTACATCAGAAATACAACCCAACATTACTTCCTTTTCTCAAAAAAGTTTTTCGATAGGTAAACATGTGGAACTGTAGCCTACATTTTGTATGTTTTACGTGTTAGTTTATCTTTTCAAGGCATATTGCCTTTTTTGTCTTCATGCAAAGCTATAGAGCTGCAAAGCGTAGGCCTGGTCATAAATTTAGTTTGGATGGGTGGGAGGAGGGGGTCCTTCGTGCTTGCTTTGCAAATAATAACGATGCTTGTATTAAAGCCTCCCAAGCCACGCTATGTATGGATTAACACCTGCTTGTAAATTCCAAATTCATGCTACCCGACTGTGCATCTCGCCTACATTCACCTGTAGACTATGGGCACTGTTGAAATGGGGGGAGGGTCTTTGCAACAGCAAAGCGGCGGGGGTGGGGGTCTGTCCAGGACAAACGTCTTCTGTTAAATATTCAGGTCTGGTTTTGTTATCCACTTTATGGTTTATTTATAATGTAATGAGAGCCTTTTCAACTTGGAACTTACGCCAACGTCATACATAGCCTAACTTTGTTTTATATGTCACACTCTAAATTGTTCTAAGTTATTTTTGTTGCATGCTGTGAATGATGAACATAGTTCAGTATGACTAAAGTTATATGGGGGTTAGAGTTGCCCCATGAACCCATGAAAGCATTTGCCTTTCAAATCGATGTTGAACTCACGCGCACGGCACGAGCCATGAATGTCCAACAGATGGATGGATGTCACGCAAACCACTTCGCCACCATACCAACCCCTCCCCCCTTGCTGCTCACGTCCTAGTCTCATTTTGCACAGCTCCCCGTTGCTTCTGTCCGACTCTTGCGCCATCATTAGTTATGATTTGCTTGTGTGTACTTCAGATGTCACTACCCCATCTGGAATGGGGGCTGGGAGAGAAAAAAGGGTATTAAACTGCACACTGGGTTTCCAACGGTGTAACATTCCACTCAACGCTCAGGGCTATTATCCTCCAACGCGTTTTCACTGTAATCTGAACATTTTAGGAATCAAACTGTTTTGTTCTTTTGGTCTGTTCGAAGTAAAACAGTAGCCTACACTATTAGGATGAAGCCAACACTATTTTATTAACGTTTTAATATGTAGAAATCAACATATATGAACTTGTTTCAAGTCAGTGCATGCTCAGAAGAACACTTTCAATCGTTTAAATTGAAATACGCATGCATAAATAAAACTAGAAATCAGCTTCACAAGAGTGATGGTCTAGTGGCGCTGTCCATCTAGCACGCGTTCTCTTATCCCATGGGGCCCCAATTAACTGTCGACCACAGCCCCATCGCTGGGAAGGGAATTTGAATCCAGAAAAAAAAAAGATCATAGAATGATTTCGGTTGGAGCAGTCTTTGTCTACATCTCAAGCGTGGGTTCCCATCTGCGCCAGCGGGCTGAACAAAGTCTCTTTGTTTAAGAATGTAAACTTTAAAGGTAGAAGTAAAGACACAGACATTGTAGAGAACAGCATGATGAACTTTGAAAGCCCCACATCTTGTTAATGTCAGTTATGATTACCAAGAAATAACCCATGCTTCAACGACTAGAACTACATGAAAATGTATTTATATTGTAATATCACCAAGCCATACATAATGGTATATTTGTAAAGGCCACTGTCTAAAGCAGGCAAAAATAAGCAAGTCTGAAATAATATACACTGCTCACATGCTGAAATTGGCCAATTCATAATAGGACTGTTTCATCCGAAAATTCCTGAAATAGAAGTTATAGAGAAAACATATCTCGTAGTTAGTTTACTTCTTTGGACCTTATCATGTCCCACAACAAACGGCATGAGACCGGCACGAGCCAACATCTCAGCGCAGATGGGGTCAGCGAAGCGGAGAACTCCACAGGGGCCTCTCCGTTCAAGATCGCCTTTCCTGCGCTGAAAATGCTAGGGTAGCATGGCCTTTCCTCCTTCATTCTGCCTACTCGGAAGTAGATTTGGATTTTCTTTTTTACATACAAGTTTCAATCAGTTGCAATTCCCGTATGGAATGCACAGTATTTTTGCATATGTTTCAAACTGTCCTTGTTTTCCAGAAGAAATGTTACATAGGAAGACAATGATATTCCATAAAGCTCTAAAGTTATGTCACCACAAAATATGCATTTGAGAAAATATAGGCTGTATACCATGGCAACCATTTCCTGCAATTGATAAAGGCATTATTTGACCTCATATACAGAGTTAAATCAAATAGTTTCAAATTATGGTAACTAACACATACACTTATGACATCCTTAGAACGTTTTTCAAATGATCTAGCTGTCCTGTTACCTCATATTATCTAAACATTCTGTATTCTCCCATTATCCCAACTTCAAGGATCAAGAATTTCACCAAAGATCCTTGATTACTAGCTCCGCTTTAACCCTCTCTGATTTCACCTTCTTTAAACCCTCTAAATCATAAATGACACATAAATCTTGTCTTCCCTTCTTTTATGTGTAAAATTACTGTATTTCATTGTTGGACACCAATCTACAAAAAATGTAGTTTATCTGGTAGTTGGAGTTCAGTCAGTATGGCACATATTATCGCAATATCTGTGTGTTTGTCAAAATGGTCCAAAACAGCTTTCAAATATGAACAACCTTGTATGATACATTTTTCAAAAGTTAGATAATACAAAATGTGTATCCGCAAGGAAAAGAGAAGCTTCCACGTTGCATACAATATTTCAGCCATAAAAGTGTCTCTGGATTTATGAATTCTTAAAGCTATTTTTTGAGCATTTATTAACACATTTTCTTTGAATGCAAACATAAAGAGTCTATAGACAATATATGTCAGGTGTTCTAGCCCTTTGGAGCTTTGACACTGACAACAATCTTGTGCACTGAATAAAGGGCTGCATTCAGGAAATAGTGTTTTGTGACTGTTGGGGAAAATCTCAATATTGGTCTTACAGTAAATGTGTAGATTCAACCGATATACGCAGTGTAACACCTTTCTTGGTTTACTCTGCTCTGGCGATCACATAAGATACATTCATTCTAAGAGCAGCTTTGATGACTGATGAAACAGCCTCTCTTCACGACTAAAGATAATACATAAGTAAAGACGAGTAAACAGGCTTTCCATCCATATGATAATCTGATAAGTTTGAATAAACATTCTGCATCTACACAAATTCCGCATTTCAGAAACTGGCATGTGAACGTGTCAAAGTTATTCACTAACATACAAAGTTGTGCAATTAATTAAACAGGCTATCTAGTTAGGATAGCCAGGCGAACTTATCACTGGAACAAACGGATACTGACTGTAATTGTTCCGATATATTTTTAAACATTTTGTTTATTTCGAATTGGGGACATAGGCTAAAGACTTGGCTGAAAAGCTGTCAAATATTCGTCCACTGGCATCACAATCAGGCGATGATGCCTGTACTGCGGTGCCCAGCTGTTCACGCACCATCATGCCAAGGTGGAAACCAAAAATTGGTAAACAGCTTCCCAAGCCCAAACAACGCTCTCGTGAAAGAAAACATCTGTCGCCGAAAAGAAATGAAACTGCATACGGACAGATTTTGCGTATTTTTTGACGCCCAAGAGACAGTACCACGTCAGCAAGGTGGCGCGTCTGCCTTCTGCATAATGCAACTCAAGCACAATGTGTGGTTAGGAATTGCGAATCTCTAACAGCCTTAAAAGTGGCCACTTTCTTGGAATCATAGTCCAAAATAGTCCTACATCGACGCGGAAAAACATGTAATTATCAGAAAATACCACCAATAAGCCTATTGCCAGCTACTATCTATGAGGTGTTATACCATGGGGACTGACTATACTATCATTACTGAGAATTTTGTCAGTGTCTTTTAGCTAAAATACAATCAATAATTGTACCCAATATAGTGTTTCTTAAGTGTCTTGTGTATGTGTTCACATGAAGCGCACAGAATAGGTATCCTGCTGAAAAGAGTTTGCTGTTCTCTTGTGATTTTGTGTCATACAGATACACATTTTTTGTATCGAACATTACATAGGCTACATTATTTACTGGTGGTTATCCCATCTCTTTCCATAGATGTAGAAGACTTCTGAGTGTTTGATATACTTGTTGAACTGGACATTCATTTTGAGTAAACATGTATTGTGTATTGATAAATTAAAAGGCTTGTCCTGAGGTGCTTGGGGAGTTTGGCAGCCGAGTGACACACGCCACGAGAACGGCACGAGCATAGAGCATATAGGCTACAGCCTACCAGATGGCTTACGGGTCAGTCCGTGGACTGAAGCAAAAACAAATATGCGTTTATTTCATCATTTATTTCAAATACAGTATAAAATAAATGGTATATTGTGCCTCAGCTCCAATAGCTTAACATTTTCTACAGACTTCAGCCTAATGTTTGTGATGGATTCAGTCAGGAAAGCCAAACCATTGACGTCGCCATGTAAGCTTGCAACATATGGATAGCAGTCATTACGCTTGAGACGCCGACGCCAAATATTTAAATTGTGATTGCCAAATATAAACTATTGATGTAGTTTTCTGTGCTTGCATCATACTCCGATTGGCGGAAAAGCCAGACCAAACCAAACAAAGTGCTTGAGTGTTGTTTGCGTCACGCAACATGCGCGCGCACAGGTATTACATATCATTTACGCACATGTCCAGGGGGTCCCCTAGTCACCACTAATGGCATGAACAGGATCTGGTCACAATTAAAATACCCACGCTAAAACCCAAGCCATGTTAGACACATCTGGTGCAGTAACTTTGTCCACAGAGTAATTTCTTTCCACAAATCAAACACATATCCATGGCGTCGCGTAACTTGCGGTGCCAAGCCAATCACGAAGCTTTTGGTCCCACGAAAACACCACAACAAACTTATTTGGTTTATAATCTATCAGTTCTTGAGTCTAATCTGTGTTTTTAATCGTTTTTAATCATTTCCCGCCATGTTCCCGACTAGAGCACAGGGGTAGCTACCTCTGTAGACTGTACTGTGCCAATCATCAGATGAGGTCTATAGCCTATTTTTAACCTTTTGGATTTCTATTTTAACAGTTTGGATTTCATTTCAGGCAAATGTTACCAGACAAATAGTGTAAGCAAAGTGTTTGTCAAGTCTCCTAATACAAGCTGAGCGCGGGGCCGGAGCCGGGGACCTCTCACTCAGACAGCGCACGAGAACGGCACGAGCCACTGGGACAAAGGGACAGATGGCTCCTCATTCGGAATGAATTATGGAGAGAAGGACACCATCAGTACAATCAACTATTTGCAACAGTGCAGTTTGGTTATGGGTATACTGTCATTTATGTTGAAACATGTAGCCTATTTTCACATTTAAGTTTTCCTAATATGGCAATGTCAATACTATACATGGCTATGCTTTAAAAGAAAAAAAAAACTGTTTAATATGATGAAACTTTGCGCATTCAAATTTCAACTGTTTACATTGTGCTTAAAATGACTAATACTCATAAATGATTGCATACAATTGTTTATAGTCTGTATAATAGTCTGTATATTTTGTGGAACAATATATAATGTTTTACAAATATTATAATTGTTTCCATGTATGGTTTTATGAAACCTGTTTTTCTTTGCGATGACACAATGGGTGTTGAGGTTATAATCAGACATGTGTTCAGAGGTTTCCTCTGCCAGGCTGGAGGCGGGGATCCACGCCCACAAACGCGCATGCCCCGCTCTCATTTGCGCAGAAGCCTTCTGATGGAAAGGGCGGTCGATTCAACTGCACGCGTCTGGCGTGTACCACATTTCTGTACCACATTTCACAAGCTGGCTTGGATGTGCAGAGCTCTGTTTAGGGTAAGTTCCGTGTTTGTTTTCTTTCTAACAAGACACGATATTTGCTACTGTAGCCTACATGTATATTTGTGTTATTTGGCATAGTAGCCTATACAGCGCTTCATCGATAGAATTGTCATTGTATCTGTACAGATGTAGCCTCGGCTACACCATTTGCCAACATGATCTCTGAATATCCATAAGCTTCATTAATTGGAGGCGTGAAGTGTCATTTGTGGAAAAAACGTATTTCTTACAGAAATTGTATGCAATCATGCCGAATGCAAGATATTTAAAATAAAAGTAAACGTGGTAGGCCTAAATAAATGGTAAATATATGTCAACTGTATCAGTATTGAATTATTCTGTTATATGTCGTGCCCAATTGTGTCACAACACAGGAGAGAATTAATGTGTTAATGGTTGCAAATGTTTTTATTTCATATGAAGATGATGACGCCAAGAAGATGGAGATGAAGAAAGTGCTAATGAGAGGACCTGCAGTACTCTATGTGTAAGTCCACGACGTCTATGTCCACGTTTCGTTACGGTTCATGTGAGACAAATAAGCGTCTTTTAATGGTAGTCATTGTCCTTCATTGTCTTGAGGAAGACAGGACCAGCGGAGGGTGGGAAAGGTCAGACTTCAGTTTTCTCACCAAAACTTGGGACTGCTCATCCCTCTGCGGCTACTAGGTGAACAATGTGGATGCACAGAGACAGGAGCAGGTCAGCAGTGTGAGTTAATTGTGGGAGGTGAAGTTGGTGAACAAGTCCATTTTTAATTGACCAAAATCTGTGTAGAATGTACTTGCCTTACAATCAAATGAGGAAAAACCTTTCACCTACATATTTTCAGTCTAACTTGATAGCCATACAGTACAAATATTTGTCAATAACTTCATTTGAGACATATTTTACAGCCATTGATTTATATCCTTATACTGATCATTATAATTGATAATTGATATAATTGATCATTATACTGATAATGTCCTATATTGAGTTGAGTCTTTTAAAAATGAAGCAGACTTAGTTCATCATTTATGAAATTAATTAATTAATACAAATGAATGGATAGTTCACCAATTTAATGTGCATATACAGTGTGCGACAGGGCTATTGTAACAACTGAAAGCAACCAAGGCAATGAGTGAATTTAATTTTTATTCATTCAACTAAATTAATAGATAAAGGTAAATTAAAGTGAAGGTAAATTAAAGTGAAGGTGAATTTACAAATAGTTCAATGTCTGCTTTATTAGTCTGCTGTCTAAACTACAGAAATTATGGGTAGACAATTGGGTATGTCTATGGGTAGACAATTGTTTGCTGAGCGCCTATGAGACCATAAAAAATAGACATTTGGTGTGCCTTGTAGTTTACTCTTTCATTGAGCATTACCTGAGACCGGATGATCCAGACACAACATTCTGTAAAAGCAACATTACTAACAGCCATAACATGGAATACCAAGAAATCTAACACAGGTGTTCTTTAGTTAACGAGAGATGAAGCATTTAAGCTACTCCATTCTAGAAGCAGATCAACTATACAGGCTGAGGAATATGCTCACCTTGCTGCAGCAGTTCCACAAATAATGTCACAGTAGCCTACACATGACCGATGGGCAGTTGATAGACATCTGATGTAATAATTAAGTGAATTTGCTTTTAGATTAGATTGCTTTGAACAACAGGCTACTATCAATCTGCTGGTATAATTCCCTTTCTGACTTAATAATGAGGTTTAAAACAGACCTTACAAAGAATGTACTCAGCAAAGGAGTGGTAGGCTTGAGTTAAACAGAAATGCATTAATCTAGACTAGGCTACCTCCATTTCTGATGTGATATAACCGGGTGGGACATAAGCAAGTACAAAGGAAAGAAAGAAAGAAAGAAAGAAAGAAAATCTTTTAAAAAGCTTATTAAATATGATGTGGCCAAATGCATTTTTATGTTTTTTGTCTTTTGTCTCCACAGGTAGGCTAGCCTATTGTTTGAGTGCTAACCAAAATTATCTATTAGAATCTGTGTTTCTAATCTTTACTCTTTGATGGGAGGATATGTGACACATGTCATTGTTTTACTATGAAATCACTGAGATTATCAAATTGCATTCCCTTTGCAGCCTATTGTTGTACATTGGTCCATGTTTAGAAGAATATCACAGATTTATCTCTTCAGTTTTGCCAACTTTAATGTGTAGATTTTATCAGTGTGAATTGCATGTGTCTAGCCTGTCCTTTTTTCTTAGTCATAACATACATCAGCAATTTTACTCTTAGCAGGCCAAATATTGTAGGCTATATAGGTATTTCGAACTAATTTTGGTTACACAATTGTTGGAATGAACTGTACAATCTGTAATGTCATTGTTCAGGCAAGTTTACTCTAATTGCACAAAGGGATGACGATTGGTTAGTATTTGACGCCAAACGCCAACAGACGCATGTTGATTGGATAAGACTGTATGGTGCAGGGATTAGGCTACATTGCCTGATCTGCTCATCAATAATAATAAAGATTTGAGCGCGTTGGTCTCCGTGTCTTTTTCCCCAAGCAAAAATAATAAAGATCTATGCCCCTTGTGTCGTGTTGTATTACCATGAAGCTGGGTACAATAATAGATACGAAATCTAATAATGAAATATGAATTGATTTGGCCTACAAAGAATAAAGGCACAGGAACCTGCCTACACCATCATGAACTACAGAATCAAGTAACTTTTATAGGCCTACTCAACTATATGTTTATGTTCCATGAACTTAACCTAATATTTCAATAGGCTATAACAGCACGGGATTTGATATCTTCAGTAGGCTATTGAATCAGAATCAGTAAACATTGTTTTTAAGAGCAATATCGTTTTTCCTTCAATTAAATGGATATTTCCAAATATAGGCTATTTCATTGTCCTGTTTATCTAGTGCTATGTTGTTGCCAGCGCAAATAAGGCGGAAACAGTTATGATTTGATTTCTGATTGACTGGTGCTCACTGAAGCTGAACTAATTGGAGGCACGAGCAGGCGCGAGCGAGGACTAGTGCAGCAGATGGGCTCTTAACCAAGCTGGCTTCAGGCACTGAAGGAACGGCTATTTGACAGTTCAGGAATTCTGAAAAGGGAACTGTTTTGAGATACGTTTTTTAATATTTTTAAGCATTAAGTTATTGTGTTAAAATTAAATTATATTCTGGCAGATTTAGAATTAAGGTTGGGATAATTTGGCCAGAGACAAAAATAGCCTGCCAGTTAAAATAGCTCAATCTTAAATTAGGATATGTTTAAGTTTTTATTCAAACTAAATAAGATTTACTATTTCGTTTATTTGTTTATTTTTATGAGTTAAAAGACATGATTTATCTTAATGTTTAAGTAGGAAGGATGCAACCTAATTGGTTAGCTGGTGTCTTTGTGCTTCTCCAGCTTTTGTTCATGTCACATGGGATAAGAGCGCCTATTTCAAACTTCCCGCCATAAACTTAGGCTACACGTTCTATGAATCTGAAAGTTTTAATGAAACCTACAGAGACAATTCAGTTTTGTTCTGCTCTAAGTGGTGCCAGGCACCAGATGGTGGACACAATGGGGTTTCGGTTAGGACAGACTTTAATATAATGGGAGTGAATTTGAATAACTGTCACACGCCTGACGCGTGCAGGGTAAAAGTGCTTTCCCAGGGTTCGTTCCCAGTGTTGGGAATGACAGTTAGTGTCTTTATACGGCGTGGGAATTTCCCACACGACCGGCGTCAGCAAAGGTTTAATGTCCTTAGGAAAGAGGCCATATTAAAATATATTTGAAAATGTTCAGTTAGGTTAGGATCACATTTAAGGCTAATGTCCTATAGGTTAGGCTACGAGTTTGATGCTTAGGCTAGGCTAGACCTAGTGTGTGTTCTTTAATTCATTAAAACGTAGCCTACTAAAAAAAAGCAAGCACCCCAAATTAAACCCCAAATGTATGTTCTAGTTTCCCTCTCTTTTCGTGGAGCCGCATAGAATTGTAGCGTACACTCGGACAGGTCTTTGTTCTCAAACAGTTTGAAATTTGATAAATGATGGTGCGCTGTCCTACACATTATAGGCTACTATGATCATGAACATGATTCAGACACTGTTCCTCTGGGACTGCAGCGCACGCGTCATGCGTCACCAAAATGTGGCGCGTGCTAGAGTATCAGTCGGACTGTGACAGATTGCCTGCAGTGCACGCGTCAAGCACGAGGCATTATATTCTCTGGGGAGTATCACCCGTTGGACATATACAACGCATTGAAGCGGAAAAAGACAAATCAGACGAAAAGAAATGTTTAATTAGGTTGGGGTTTGCTGTTTTACCTAGCAAGTGGTTGATGCCAGTGCAATGGCAGCATATACTGCAATTTTATTCGAATAGGCTGAATAAAATATGTGTTATTGTTTCAGTTTAGATGCAAGTTTACATCTGTGAGTATAGGCTAGTCTTGATGAACACTAACACTACACTACACACTGGACCTGAAATGAACCAAACGTGACTTATTTTTGAAGAACATAATAGAAGATTCAAGAGGGAAATAAACTAAATCAGTATTTCAAATAAATGTGTGCACAGTAGCCTAGGCTAGGCTATTCATATTGAAAAATGGTCATCCACAGCTGATATCCACCTGACGCCCCACCCATATCAATTAAGGTCTAATGCAACAAGTGTTTCTAATGTGAAATACTGTGTTCCTCTGCCATCTCTTGGTCGCAGAAAGTACAGCATACTGCATGGCAACAGTAGCCTAAGGCAAGGCATCCTACGGTGTTCCGACCCCTACTGTTGTAGGCCAATTACGTGCAACATGTACAGTGGTAGGTCTGATTAGGTTCGATTGGCACATAGCCGAAGATTAGCTATAGGTGGTATGTTACATACAATGTGGGGGTTTCAGTGAGCAAAACAGTAACATTTGTCATATCACAGTGCGTGCTGTGTAATGACACATTATGGCCAGTAGGCAGTCTGCTACTTGTGACATTTTTGTCAGTGGTAGCCTACTGACACATGCCATCCATCCTCAATCCTCATTCAATCGTTCAATCACTCAATAGGCTACTTGGAATAACGCTGAAATAAATCACACTTGTCAATAAACTGGTGTTCTAATTCTACAAATACATTCTACTAATTTGTCAAATACACCTGCTGATAACACAATCTAAGCTGATGTAGGCCTACAGTATACGGGAGTCAAATTCGACTGTGAAGCTCATTCTCAGTCAGTCTGAATGAAGATCGCATGAGTGACAATGCCTATCCAGTCAAATAAAATCATTATCTTGTCAAAAACAATAATTGTAGTGATTCCATGACACAGAATCGGCTCTTTTGGAACGCCTAAAATGTTAATGCCTTTGCCATTTTACAATTCAAGTCACAATGAACCCAAAATGTTTAGTCATAACCTAACATGCATCAAACTACAGTTGGACTTAAAGGGTATATGAGGTTCAGGTACCGAGACAATGGGTAAATGTCTATCTATAGAATCCTGACACGCCATAGGCTAATGATGAGCGTCAATGCACCTGCGGGAGAAATTTTAGAGTTTAAATGTTGTGTAGGCTGGCCCTGGTACACTGCCCCTGTGGACTGTTGATATATTTGAAACATACATTATAATGCCAGTCTTCAGTACACGGTCCCGTGAATGAGTAAATGCACATAAATCAAGAGCAACTCTATTGGAAGGATTGAAAAAGGGGGTTATATACAGCACTGTACCTTTAACATTTGAGCCGATCGTTAAAGGTACAAATATCTCACTGCCGGACCGATTCTCCTCCCCTCTATGGATTATTCAACAAGTTGAGTTCGTGGCCATCCACAGCAGCCGCTTCTACAAGGCACGAATTCATCTTCAGAGATAGTCTAGGCAATCTCGTGTTTTCTACCGGCGAGCGTATTGGTGAAGTTGTTTTTGAGGAGCAGAGAGAGAAGTGCGGTGACAGAAACATAAAAAGAGGATCGTTACCAGGTGAAGTAGCGTTCCTTGAGCGTCGACGGGGAAGAATACCGGAGCACTCTGGTGAATTTACTTGTCTTCTGCTGAATTTCGCAACGGAGAATCTGGGTAGTTTCAGAGGCGCAAAAACGAAACGCACATTATTTTGATATTGTGGATTGAGTGTTCCAATTGTAATGTACACCGATCCATAACAGTTTACTGTAGTTTACCTCCATATAATGTGGGTTTACCATGACTGTATTTGTTGGAGATCATCTCAGTGCTAACGTCCTCGGAGGTAAGGGGTCCTCCAACTCTTTGCTTTCAAACCCATTAATTTGTAATAGCCTACATTTATTCGTCATGAGGGTTACCTTTAAATAATTTGTGTAATGAAGACTGTGACCTGTCGCACTCCGGCGAGTCATTTAAATTGCCCTGTGATATGATAATGTTTGAAGTTAGGGGCATGAACAAGAGATAATCTCCCAGTCATTACTGATAGATCAACACAAGTTCGAAACGTGCCTCACCTTTTCATGGTGAACTCATAAACTGTTCAAAGGAGACGCATAGCAGCTCTAAACATGGTGGTTGAGCGGACACTTCTTGCCGCCAGGCAGGGAGATGTACAAACTCTAAAAGTGCAACTGGCTGAAAAAGTTCTCAATAGCGACGTGAAAGACTTGCTCGGAGCGTCCCCGGTCCACCACGCAGCCCGGGCGGGGAGGCTGACATGCCTACGTTACCTGGTGGAAGAAGCGGGCCTGCCTGGGAACAGTTTAGCAAATAATGGCGCTAGTCCCGCACACGACGCTGCTGCAACGGGCAACCTAGCCTGCTTGCAATGGCTACTTACCCAAGGAGGCTGTCGCGCCACGGTAAGTGTTGGCAACAAATGAACTTTGCTCACTTTTGATTGTATTTTGTGTGCGAGTACCTGCTGTAGTGCTCAGCATATTAAATCAATGTATACAGAGGGTATGGGGTCACTTTGCACTATGGTTCAACTCAGGTGTTTTTAAATGTGCTATAGAAATAAAGTTGACTTGACTTGACCTCACATAGTGAGGTCACAATATCATACACAGAGTATGGTTATCCAGGGAAATTACGGCAGTAAATGTATCCTCTGTACTTAGCCTATGTCGGTAAACTGCTTTCATGGCCTAATCGTTATGTTGTAGAGTCACTCCTAAGCCCATCTGCTTAGGGAGGAGAAACCTGGTCACGGTACTGTAATCTCTGGATAGGTATTCATCTGGAATATTCTTTTTATAGTTTAAGGTTGTCTTACATATCATATCTCGATGTATGAGTAAGTGTCTGAGCAACATGTCTGTGGGGACAGTCTAGCTCATTGTTCCTCTGTCTCCAAAGGACTGATGATGTTGCCATCAAACAGGCATCTGTCCATACATCTAATTTGTATTATGCTACAAACCACAACAAAAGGAACAACCATAATGTGAATGGGATTCCTGACAGCATTGTATATCATTTGTAGGCACTAGTTTCCCAGACTCTCTGCAGACTAGTACAAACAATAAACAAAGAATTGAGTCAGTATAGAACTATGTATGAAGTAGTCTAGATGCAGTCATACATGGCATGAAACCTGTGGTTAGTCATTGGATATGACAGTGCTGCCAGTGTCCACCATGGGGTGTGACAAACAGAACTGAGGGAGTGGTTGTTCATAATCAATGGATTATAATGTAGACAGTATTAGACACACTGACTTCTTTCTTGAACATCTTTATTCCACCACAAGAGTAATATCCCTGCAAACAGCATGGGCAATTACCTAATTGAAAATCTTTCTTTCCCTATAGCTTCCCAGAATTGTAAAGATATATCAGTAATGTGTGCACCACCATTATCTTTACTGGTGTAGATAAGAGCCTTTCTTATCAGGAAAGGCGTTGAGTGTGACCTCATGCTGCCTAGTCTTGACACAATCTTGTGTTGTTACAATACCACATACCATACTTCAATGAGGAAAGGGGTGTTAGAGAGAACCCTCTAAAAATGCTTGCTGTAGTCTCCATTCAGACAAAACTGCCCCTAAAACGCTGGCCTGGGTCAGGCAGGGTTAAACCAGCTGATCTGTTTTGCGCTCAGATACTGGGTGTACTGTGGTATACTGGTACAACACTCAGTTCTCATGGAGCCTGTAAGTAGATTAATGTGAAGCAGTGTTGTTGTGGCCTTGTTTATGTTGTCTAGAGCCTACTTCAAACAGCAGTTCCTGTGATGTGGCGTGAAATGTGATGTGGCGTTTGTGTCTTTGCCTGAGCTTTGTTTGAGATGGAGGGCATTTGTTTCCTCTTCTGCTCCCCCATAGCGTACTCCTAGTCAGATCGGGGGTTTGGTACTCCCAGGATTTGCCGTACCTTTGGATTATGTCTGCTTGAGTCAATGGCACGTCGTCGTGCCATGGGAACCCTAGCTTTCCCATGAATTCCCCTGTTTAGTGTTCTGTAGTAGGCTACTCCGAGGCTTAATCCATTAATCCACATGAAATATGACCCACTCACTGCGCAGGCTGATTCCCAACACAAACATATAGTGAAATGTGTGCATTGTGTCCGGTTGGGTTGGAGCCCACTGTGCACTTGTAGCTTTTCACTCAGGTGTTTTTGTGCGTGCTGTAGTGCCATGGAGGTGGTGTTGCCCATTGGGGGTGGGGGTCCAGCAGTGCTCAGGTGTGGCTACCTGGTGCAGCAGCGCGTGGGTTTCTCTCAGAGTGTGAGTGCCAGTGCTACGCTGAGGCTTTGCATGATGCAAGCTCCCAGATATAGCTTCCAAGGAAAGACGATTAGAGCATATGAAGAATGATGCAGCTATATAGGCCACTCAGCTGACCGCATGGGAAACGCAATGTCATGCACTTCGTTTGCCAAAAGGTCAACATTTAAGAATAGTTTGCAAAATGGCATCATTGTGTTGGCCTCAATCGATAAACAAATCAGCATTGTTGGGATTCAGATCAGTCATATTCAGCCATCTCTAATGGTAATTCTTTATCCTGTAAAACTAGAAACTAATTTGTGTCAATGTAAAATATATATCCTGCAAATATGTAGGTATCCCTCTCACATAACCTGACAAATGTAGGTTTAGGGTTAGATAGAGGTAAGATATGTTTTTCATACTATACTATACTATACTATACTATACTATACTATACTATACTATATTGTATACTGCCATATACTGTATAGCCTACTGTGCAAAAGTCTTGGACATATGACTCAGTGTAGTCCATTACTAGTCCAAATGACCTTCACTCCTGAATGTTAATTACACATAGAGATATTTAAAGCATTCAGCTTCCTCTTCCTCTTGTAAAATCAACAAATGAACAAATAGGTAAATTAATTGTGATACTGATCATAGGATCTGTTTGCTTTGTTCCCGAGACGCTGAGAGAGAAGATTCTAGAAGCAGGAGAAAGGGATCTCTTAGTCATTCAGTGGTCTGGAGAAGGAGAAAGGCGGAGAGATGCATGAGTGATTTTTGTGATCATTCTAGCCTCCCCATTAATGATTCACTTACATTACATTATAGTAATTGCTACATTATGGCAGGTATTTTGCCACACATTCCAGGTAAATGGATTCTCCATTAAGTCAAAATAAATAATGATCATCAGAAGATTATGTCATTTCAAAAGCATGCTCAGAAGTTGGAGAAGGTTTTTCCTTGACTGATGTCTTTTAGAATTTTAAATGAAGCTCTAGCATATGTTATTGAATGAAATAAATCCCCAAATAAAGAAATGTTGCTCAGTATGCGATATTAGTTTTTAGTGCATTATTCATGCAGCGGCCTTTTCTGCTAGTGTGTGGTTGGTGGTGAGCAACCAGAGCCATGTGAGACCTCGGTGAGAAATTGGATGATTGTCAGCCAGTCAGTTCAGCTATGTCGCCTCCGTGACTTTATGCTCTGAAATAAAATGGAAAAAGCAGAGCCTGCCATGTAATGAGACCGCTCTCTTTCCTTTCCCTGTGTCTATTATGGTCAATTATCTTCAGCATCCGAGTGGAGAGGCTGAAAGGACAGTGCACATGGCAGCTTACAGGCTTTGTACCCACTCTGCGTTTGATTTCTTAGGACTATCGGCATGACATTTTGAGTAGGCTTCTGTGGGATCATAAATAATGCAACAGAGATAAGGATTTGTTGTTGGTGCTGTAACTAGTATATTAATGAGGAGCTAGTAGTAGGCTGGAATAGCATGATTTGTATTTCCTGTGCTGAAGCAGTCGATTATATCAAAGGCTCTCTTCCAATCTTTGGACCAGGAAGATGTACAGTATTTGGAGGACTGCATAGCTTACCTGATAGACATTATTCTGTTGTAGATGTGGTTATGGAATTGCATAGTAGCAAAACTGTCATTGGGCAATTTTTCTATATCACAATAGTTATGTTGTTCTCACAAGCCCCTCCAACAAGCAATATAATTGTAGTACTTCTATTTGTATATTCATTTATTTATTTATTTTTAAATCTTAAGTGATTTACATGCTAGGCGCAATAAAGCAAATCCCAGACTAAAGATAAAACACAATTAGTATTCCATTAAAGCATCATTCAGTTTATAACACATTAAAGGAATAAGGAATTTAACATAGAGTTTGTGATTCTAATGAAAGGCTGGTGACATTGAGCTCAACAGCCAATGAAATCTCACAGATATGATGATAATGTGTCAGGTGTGTAGATGATATCTTTACTCCTAGCTCCACACCTCTGGTCATCACTAATATACCAGACAGATTCCTCAACCTGTGCTGTGCAACTAATCTCAATGTGCTCGTCTTCTCTTCAGGACAAAGACTGCTCAGGAGCCACGGTTCTCCACCTCGCCTCCCGCTTCAGCCACCACGAGATCACAGACTGGCTGCTGAGGAGTGGTGAGGGTGACCCCAACCTGTGCACAGAGTCCGGCGCATTTCCTGTGCACTACGCTGCTGCCAAGGGTGACCTCCCCTCCCTTCGACTGCTACTGGGCCACAGCCCAAAGTAAGGATGCCCTTTCCTCCTCACTGACACTTTGCCACTGTCATGTTTATTATGTGCATTGTGTGATGCTTGCGCATCAGCAGTGTCTTTGGATAATGGTTGAAGTTTGTCAAAATCTACTGCTGTGTTGGCAGCTGTTGTCTTGTTAGTGGCTGAAAGTGGTTAACTTGTGTTTACAGGTGGTTAGCAAGTGGTTACAAGGGTGTCGGTTGTAGTTTAATTGCATTGACCTTTCCATCCCAAAAGTGTACATAGATCCTACGGTTCTCATGCCACAGGACCAGCCTGGTAGCAGCAGGTGGGAGAACTTTCAGCAGAGTGCTGACCGCAGGCAGGGAGCTTATCTTCATCTGTTTAACCTTCTCATTAGACGGATCCATTTCCGATGCCGCTACCATCCCTTTTTTCCTGGACGCTTTGGCCTGTCTTTTAATCTCTTAAGTCAGTCGCTGTTTTTCAAGTGGAGTCAGAGAAAGGGTATCTTGCATATCCTTATGTTAGTGCAAGAGAAATGGAATGATTCATCTTTCCCCCTTGAAGATTTATTCTTGTTTTATGTGTGTTTTCAAGGAGTAGAAGTGGTTTAAAGAATGTTACACATACTGTACACACATAACTAAAATGCATGCATTCATTCATTCATTCAAAACAAGTTTATTGTCAAAATCATGCTTCTTTATCCCAAAATGAACAGAAGCTTGATATAGTTATAGAGAGTTGGTCTCCAAAATCACAGTTTTGACCTAAATATTTATTTTGACAAGGCAAAGCATATATTGCAACTCTCTGGTGATCAGATAGTGCAGTAATCTGAGGTGCGGGCGTTGCCATGAGCATTTAAAGAGTGGTGCATTTGAATGTTTCCTCTAAGATGCTCGTATCTTCCTAGAGACGTGCCAAGTAAGGATTACCTTGGAGAGTGAGTTGTGCCAGGGCACTTGACACTTGTGTAGTTGGCAACATGGGGAGCAGCTCCTGTGCCTTAAGCCTTAGCCACCCCTGCACTGTGACCCCTTTATGTGGTCACTAGATCCCTAGGGAGAAACACAACACTCCCCTGCACCATGGGTGGTAGAGCTAGTGTGAGCGACGCACAGCGCTCCTCTGAAAGTGGTCTCGTGCAAGTGACACCACAGTTACTGAGGGCGCAACACTTCAGTAAATAGATAGCTACTTCCATTTGCAATGCAACACAATGAACATTATTGACTCAAGGGCTCATGTTTATTGATCCATCATTAATGTGACTTTACAATAACTAGGCTACTACACTTTATAGTAATTGTATCCAGAAATCTTAATCTTTGTATCAATGTTTATCTTTCAATAACGTGTTATGTTTATCTTGACTTCACATGACCGTTGTACTGTCAAAATGAATGAAACTTACAAAAAGCCTTCCTTATAACATTAAAACGACATACTGTTTCTTCAAGTTAGACTCTCCATTATCATCTGCACATACACAATATGAAATTGTTCTGTTTGGCTGACACGTTTAGTCTTCTGATTCTTTACATTCTTCACATAAAAGCAGTGGGTAGCAACTATGAAGTGCATAGTGGGCTGCTTGTCTTGATAAATGGCATGGTAGCTGTGCAAACAGTGTCAAATATTGAGTCTTAATATTCAGCCTTTTTAACTGATTAAGCCAAACCCTGAATGTAGAGCTTGCAATATATTTTATCTGCAAGGCTATATACAATAGCTATTCATTTAGTAAATTTCTCATTTCAATTGCTTAGCTTGTGTTGTCGTTCCTTAACTAGGGTTATTCATAAGTGTGTTGGGTAAAGACACAGTAGAATTACTTGTGGAATTATTAAGAATTATTGTAACTTTGATATGAAAGCCCAGCTAATCAGCAGAACACCAGAGAGACCTGTTGCAAAGAGCTAGCTGATAACAAACACACTGACACACACACAGCACTGTTATTACTGTCACATAAACATGGTCATCTCATACACAGCTGTAATCTCCAGCAATGTGTCAGAGGCTCCCACTGGTGCTGCTGTCGGCGTAGTAATTTAGTCACAAAGGACAATGTTTACATTAGATTGGTATGGGAGTCTCATAGTCTCAGGAGGATGCCTGTGTATTGTCTCCCTCTGGATGTGGATGACCTTTCATCATTGTACTGAACTGGTACTTCACTGCAATGGTCGGATAGCCATATCCGGTGTTCCACATTTAAACCCCAAAGGTCACCGTCAGCATCAGCAGTCGACGGCCATAAAGTTATAAAGAGTTCGGAGAGGTGGCCATGTCACCCAATGTGGTTTTCAGGGAAAATTAAACGATTTCATGGGATAGCCTTTGCACTTCAATTTGCACTGAAGATCCGCTCCAGATGCCATAAAGCTATCGTGGAGCGTTAATGTTTAACTGTTATGTCAGCAGCTTCTGTAGTAAGATGATGTCAAAATGATTTGCTCAGCTGGAGCAAAGCCAGCACCAGAGAAAAAGCCGGCTTCAGTCCACTGGCCATTCTGTTGCTGTTGCTCCTGAAGCCTCATGCTTTAGGCTTAGGCTGTGGACCAACTTGTGTGTGTGTGTGTG
>NC_063192.1:25188425-25263425 GCF_017589495.1 Alosa alosa | reverse complement strand
CGGAAAGCTGAGCTTTCAAAATGCAGCAACAATGCAGCAATGCAGCAAGAGAAAACAGTGTCCTGAAAGCCTACAACTGTCCAGTCATCAGAGCTGATGAGCTGTCCATTCCAACACAGTAATACGGAGATAGTTTTGTAACCAGATATGAGTTGTAACCAATGAGTTGTAACCAATCATTATTGATGATTATTATCAATATTGATCATCATCATATTGATCATCATTATTGATCATCATTATTGATGATTATTACACAGCTATTCATAATGCTATTGAATGTATAGAACACCGGTAATTATTGGGAAAATAAGTCCTTTCAGGGCGAAGCATTGAGGTCCTTTTCGCCCTGTCAGGACTTACTTATTATCATTTACACTTGAGTCTTGGCCAATCACATTGCAATCAGACAATGTTTGGACACATGAAATTACAGGTGTTTAGTTCACACAGCTGAGAAGGTGTGTGATATGCAGAAATCTACACATGTGGCATGGTTAACTCAAAATCTACACATGTGGCATGGTTAACTCAAAATCTACACATGTGGCATGGTTTACTCAAAATCAAATTTGAATTTATGCATTTTGGACCACTGCCTTGCTTTTGAAATTAAGTTGCATTTTTAACACAGGCCTGTTAAGACCTGCCGGCCCAGACAGTGGACTTTAGTACTCTATATAGAGGGGGCTTATTTCTGCGTAAGCAGTGTGGAAGCTGTCAGACCTTTGCTTTGTGTTTTAAGCCTCAAGGTGCCCAGGCATCATGAGGTTCTTTGGGTCGACTTGATCAGATTTCCAAAAATAGAAAGCCTTTCCCCATTCAGACCTTCTAGTCCCATCGCAATTTCCACTGACCGAAGGTCACGGCAGGAAGGCCCAGACACCCCACAGACGCCTCAGTTGGAAACATAAACAGAGGATTAGCTGCCTTTTGTCGCCTTCTCACAGAGCACTCTCTCTCTCTCTCTCTCTCTCTCCTTCTCTCCTTGTTTACCTTGCAGCGTTGTCAATTTCCAAACCAAGAACGGTGCCACACCCCTTTACCTGGCTTGCCAGGAGGGTCATCTGGAGGTGGTCCAGTACCTGGTGAAGGATTGTGGGGCGGACCCCAGCATCCGAGCCAATGACGGGATGACTCCTCTGCATGCCGCCGCCCAGATGGGACACAACACTGTCATTGTTTGGCTGGTAAGGGAGCAGAGGGAGGATTCAGCTTTCACCTCGGGATACTTTCGTCCAGCACTAGAGGAATGTGTTGCTGAAGTGGCCCTTTCCTTTGTAATACTCTGTACGCGTTATCTTTACAGAATAATTAGTTGGTGGTTTAAGGGCCTGATAACTGTTTTGGAAAAAGATTAGCTGGGGCAAAATGGACCCTGTTATCAGCAACTAAAATGCCAACGCTGTCTGGCTAGGGAAGCCAATTAGTTCTCATACTAAGAGAGAGAAAGGAGGGATTTGGCTGCTGCCAAGGCAAAGTCTGAGAGTAGTTTCTAAGAAAGGCTAGTATCACTTACATCAGCTTTAAACCGCTAGCTAAAACATGTCCCTTTGGAGGATTATAAACTGTCACTTCAGGTGAGGAAGGGTATTGATCACAAGTGAAAAACTCCGGTGTCAGAGTAGGAAAGTAAAGGTCCTACCTGATATTTGTTCCAACCATTCACTAAACCAATTGGTAGCAGAACTCTTGCTACATTCCAGAAAATTCCGAAGTTAGATATTTCCTAGTTGAAATCTATCAATATCATTCCAGACAAACCCGGAGGTGGGCACTATGGCGCAATTCACTACAGCGTCCATACCACCTTGGATCCAGGTGGCCATAGGGACCCTGGGTCACTTCCCAATTCCACGCCATCTCTCTCTCCCACTTTCTTCATTGTCCTGTATCAATAAAAGGCAGAATGCCCCAAAAATATACTTAAAAAAAAAGATTCCTACTGGGAAAAAGTACATGCAACACCACTTGAAGGCATCTTTACTTTACTAAGTATAAGTATATATACTCTTTTGATCCCGTGAGGGAAATTTGGTCTCTGCATTTATCCCAATCCGTGAATTAGTGAAACACACATCGAGTTGAAGCACACACTAATCCCGGCGCAGTGAGCTGCCTGCAACAACAGGGAGCAGTGAGGGGTTAGGAGCCTTGCTCAAGGCTCAGCCATGCCTACTGGTCAGGGAGCAGTGAGGGGTTAGGTGCCTTGCTTAAGGCTCAGCCGTGCCTACTGGTCGGGGTTCGAACCGGCAACCCTCCGGTTACAAGTCCGAAGTGCTAACCAGTAGGCCACGGCTGCCCCAACCTTCTAAACCTGGGTCAAGTTGCTCTATTACCCCAACTTCAATGTCCAAACTGAAGTCCGACCTCTGACGTCTGAGTTGTCTTTAATGCAGCATCTTCACTCGTTAAGCTCAGCTAAATAAAGAAGCACCTCTGTTAGTTCACAGGTATGACCTTTATGAAGGGAGAATTGCCCACCTCTGATCTGAATCCATGACTGCTCAATTGTTTAATATCATTACCTAAATTACAAGCTATGTGTGACTTCCCACTGGCTATTTGTAACTAAACATCTCATATATATGTGTGTACATATGTGAACTGTGTGTATGTGCGTTTGTGTTTATATGTGTTTCCACAGATGAGCTTCACAGAGATCAGCCTGGCCGACAGGGATAACGACGGTGCCACTGCCATGCACTTCGCGGCGAGCCGCGGCCACGCCAAGGTGCTCAGCTGGTTGCTGCTGCACGGCGGCGAGATCGTTATGGACAGCTGGAGCGGCACGCCCCTCCATGACGCAGCCGAGAATGGCGAGCTGGAGGTGGGTGGACGGCACAGCTTACAGTGCAATAGGGCTTTTTGAGCTGTTATGTAAGGCTTTGCTCAATCCAGTCCTACCACTGGGGTGGGGATTGAGTCGGAGTAATTTAGCCTTTGATTATTGCAAAGTCAAAAAGTCAAAGTCAAAGTCAGCTTTATTGTCAATTTCTTCACATGTTCCAGACATACAAAGAGATCGAAATTACGTTTCTCACTGTCCCACGGTGAAGACAAGACATATTTTACCAATTTAAGTCCACAGACAAACATAACATTCAAGTAAACAAAAAGTAAGTAAATAAGTAAATAAGAGGGCACATATAATAATGAAAAAATAAGAGCAGCAAAATTTGGTTGAAATTGTGCATAGACAGTCAATAAAATACTAGTGCAAAGTCAGGCCAATAAAAGGCTTGGGTAGTTCTGTTTGACCTAAGTAATAAAGAAAGTGGCATAGTGGTGCAAGTTATGTAAGAGCAGCAGAAGTGTTGTGTTTTCAGGACAACAACACCAAGTTGTAAAGTGTACAAGTGTGCAAGTGTTCAAGTGTGACCATTTGAAGGCGTTTTTATTCAGAGTTAGTCGTATATGCAAGGATGTGTGTGAATTATGGGGGTTTTGAAAGGTGTTGAATGATGAAGGCATCAGGGTTGTGCACAATTCAAATTGCAATTCTGCTTCCTGTTTGCTACCTCAATTGAAATGCAAGTGAAATTCAATTCTGGAATTTTGCACAAGCCTGGAAGGCATAGATTTTCAATTTCCATGGTCAACTTTTCTGTCCTTGGTTCCACAAGGGGAACACTAAGCTGGAGTGGATTGTAATGTCAAAAGTTCTTTGAGAAAGGTCTTCAGCAAAACAGTACGCTGTGGAATTTGACCACCATTCCAAAAGCTGACAAAAAAAATGACACAGACGTTTGTGTAGTGAATGAGGTGGCAAGGCCAAGGGGAACACTCTCTCTGAGGGCCACATGTAGAGCAGGATGTTACTGTAATGAGGTGGCGAGTGTCTTGTTCATTTGTGAGTGTTTTGTTACCAAGGTAAATGGCTATGTTGCTCTGACCTTATTCTGCCAAGAACAGGAGATCTGTGGGCTGCATCTGAGGAATCCACTATTTGTCGCTAGCTCTGTGTGTGTGTTGTGTGTGTGTGTGTGTGTGTGTGTGTGTGTGTGTGTGTGTGTGTGTGTGTGGTTATATAATGGGAAGAAATCGAGAATATTTAATTTTGGTAATAGGATTATTACACAGTGACCCAGTAGGGCTGTTCCCCCAAAGTAAACCAGGTATTGCAGAACATAAGTCTCTCAGACCTCAAGTGGCCTTAAAAGCTGTAGCTATTCTGCTGCTCAGTGGAGCAGTTATGTTGAAAATATCCCTTCCAAATGATCTCAGACAAAGTAAGTAATTTCTTTTACAAAATATTTTATATACATTATGTCATTCTTCACATGGCTTTTGTTAGCTCTTTGTGTGGGAATGACTAGTTTCATGTGCACGTTAGCACCTGTTAGGTTATTCATTGTGTGTGGTTTCTAAACAGCAGACATGCTAAGGCTGTGTAGTTTCGTTTTAAGTGGCAAGCATAACAGCACTCTTGAGACTGGCATGCTGTGCTTGTATCTGTGGGCCTTTTTGTGATCTTGTGTGAGAGTGGCTTGAAAGGCAGGTTTTATGAATGGGGGAGAAAAGCACAGCAGACAATGGCTAGTACATGCAACCCTACCCAACCGTACCCCTGTATGGAGGCTGCTCTCTGGAGGGACTATTGCTATTGTCTCTCTCCGCCAAGCTTTTGTATTCAGCAGCTGCTGTGGAAGTGGTCTTCCCAGCCTCTCATCTCTGTCTCACAAGACTGGTTCTGATAGCATATGGCTGGGAGAGGTTCTCCCACACTAGACTGGTTCTGATAGCATATGGCTGGGAGAGGTTCTCCTACACTAGACTGGTTCTGATAGCATATGGCTGGGAGAGGTTCTCCCACACTCATGGGAACTATGGCTCTATGGACTTGTCTACGATTCCCACACAGTGTCAGTTTATTATCAAGATAACAGAACAAAAGTGCTGAAGTGCAAAAGTGCTCTGCAGTGTTTTCTAAACCATGTACCGGTAACCACAATTTATCTGGGAAATGTGTGGTTGTGCTCATTGTGTTCACTGACTTTTTTATATGAACTTTCTACCTTCTTTGGTGGTAGTTGGTTTACTCACCTGATGATCAGTTGTACTGGTTCATTCTGCATTACCTCGAGCATACAAGTGTGAATGTGACTGAGGAATGTTATTTCCTATCTGTGCTCAGCAATTAGTTTTATGATGTTTGGTCCCATGTGTAACTTGATATTGAGGAGGCTGTTGTATTGGGCCTCCATCAGATTCAGCGTTTTCAGTTAGATGTTGTGCTGTTGTTTCTGTATTCCTCTCTGGAAGTTCCCCTTATTCCTCTCCTCGCTATCTCCTCTGAAGCTATCTTATCATAGGTTTGGTCATTAGATAGTACAGAATTACATGAGTGTAGTAATAAGCTCATTAGATACTTAGATACTGACTGTTGAACTTTCTTGTTAAGGTCAAGGTGAACTTAATTATCCCACAAGGATAAATTCATGTTGTTATTGCATGTCTTGTCACAGCATAATATTTAAAGACATAGACACCACAGACACAACAGTAAACACACATAACATGCAGGGAAAAGAAAGAAAAATTATAATACAGAATCTGACATTAGGTTAAAAATAGCTAAGATTATTAAAAAGGAATTTTAAGACCTGCCATGCAGTTCAAGTGCCAGGGTTGAGGTAAGATTAAAGTGCCTAAGATATTTTTCATCATTATATCGTAAACGTGCTAATTACCAACCATTTTGTTCGAAAATTCTAAAACAACAATGTTTTTTTAATACTCTTGGTCTTGGTTTGTATAGAAATGGATATTAAGTGACACATACACATAAGAGGTTGGACATACATGACGGTTGGTAATATGTGACATTCCGATACAGTCTGACTGGCTTTGGGCACAAATTATTTATTGTACCTTGTTTTCTTATTTTTTTACGCTGCTGAAATGAAGTGCCATTTGACCTATTACCCTGTCCCCTCAGTGCTGTCAGATATTGGTGGTGAATGGAGTGGACCTCGGCGTGCGTGACCAGGACGGCTTCACTGCTGCAGACCTGGCCGAGTACAACGGACATCCCCAGTGTGCCAAGTACCTGCGCACCGTGGAGAACATGGTAAGTGCTGGGTTGTTTCTATCACACGGTTATGACATGGTGACTGCTGGGTTGTTTCTACCACACGGTTATGACATGGTGACTGCTGGGCTGTTTCTACCACACGGTTATGACATGGTGACTGCTGGGCTGTTTCTACCACACGGTTATGACATGGTGAGTGCTGGGTTGTTTCTACCACACGGTTATGACATGGTGAGTGCTGGGCTGTTTCTACCACACGGTTATGACATGGTGACTGCTGGGCTGTTTCTACCACACGGTTATGACATGGTGAGTGCTGGGCTGTTTCTACCACACGGTTATGACATGGTGAGTGCTGGGCTGTTTCTACCACACGGTTATTCCCATAGAATAGAGTGAGGCCCATACAGTTTAGGACAGCATGAGTTTGAGGGATGAATCCAACACCCTGGGAGGAAATATAAATAAACTTTTAAAAAATAAATTGTGCTTTAGTTTCAGAATTTCAGAACAAGTGAAAGAAAAACTTGACCACCATATTTTGAGTATGCAAGCTTTGGGTTAGGCCTTATGTTTCTATCACCTGTCCTGCATAGCTAACTGTTCCGGGCAACAGAGTAACCTGATCTTGTAACTGCCTTAACAGGACTGCTATTTTCATTGGTGCAAACACTATGTTGCTCACAGATATAGATTCATGACAAGGGAAGAGTCACACACTCTCGTTTTCAGCAGTGAGGTTCTGTATGTGAAGCAGCACATGCAGTCACAGCGTTGTCTTGCGTGCCTTTGCCTTTCCCACAAGGCCCCACGGATGTGTCAACATCCCAGAATCCTATGTTCGCATTCTGCTCTGATTGTGAGCAGGTGAGGCCCACATCTCCAGCTCCCCTGTGTGTGGCGTCTGGCCTGGGGGCAGTGTCTCTCCTCTGGAGGGATGAGACGCTCTGTTATTTCCCCTTCTGCCTGGGAGCCAAGGCCAGAGGAACCTGGCTGTAAACATGATCATCCGTGTGCAGAGCCAAGGGAAATGGCTGGGACAGGTGCCTCGTTAGGAGGAGGGTGGCTGTTTTGTCTTTGGCAGATAGAAGCTGGTGTGTGTGTGTGTGTGTGTGTGTGTGTGTGTGTGTGTGCGCTGTGCGTGTGTGTCTCTTTCTCTGTGTGTGTGTGTGTGTGTATTTTGGGAATTGGTATGTGTCCATTATTTTCTCTGGTTGCAGCTTCTAAAAGCTTTATTTACTCTTCAGACAATTGTTTCACAATTGTCACAATTGACATGTTATCGATAAAGCAAATAATTGTAAGTATCTTGCAAGTAATCAAGAACATTATCGACAGATTAATGCAGTATGAAAATAATAGCTAATAGCAGCCCTAGTTTGTGTGTGTGTGTGTGTGTGTGTGTGTGTGTGTGTGTGTGTGTGTGTGTGTGTGTGTGTGTGTGTGTTTGTGTGTGTGTGTGTGTGTGTGTGAGGAAGTTGGGTGTCCCGTGGAGCCGCATGTGACTTGGGTATTTTGAAGCAAGAGCACACATGTTGCTGAAAGTGTGCTAGTGGATAGTGACAAACTTGGCCTTACACAGAGATAATGCTCCTTGTAAACCTTCTCCTTGTTAAAAAGGATGCATGTGTCAGTCAGTAATAATGCTAACAATAATGCTTTTGCCCGTTGCCCTTAAATGCCTGCCAAACCTTCCCTGTGTTGTCCCCAGGCGTCTGCTATGACATTTATTTAGCCCAGTAAGATATGAAACTGGGTAGGTGTGGAGTTTCTGTGCCTTATCTGCTGTGATCTGGACTGGTTTTGTGCTTTTTCAACATTCTGTGGTTTATGCAGTGCAGATTAGCAGAAATATTTGGCATTTTCCACATTTTTATATTCTGATGATTTTAACTCTGGCAATATTGCGTGTTATTTTACATTATACACTTAGAATGCTACTCAAAGCACATTTCACATTTGCATGAACTCATTCATTTACAGACACTTTTATTCAAAGTGACTTACAGAAATGAGGAATTGCATGGCATATTGAAATATAGATATATAATGGTGCTTACTTGCTCATATTTTAGGTTTGACTCATGCCAGCTTAGGCCCTTGAGTGCAGCCATCTGGGCCAGCTGGATCATCGGTGTAGATATGGCCTGCCATGGCCCGCTCACCTGTGCCAGGTGGCCAAAACAGGAACCTTGTGAGGACCCAGTTCCTAAAGAGGGTGCGGATCTCCGTAAAGATTCGAGACATTTATAACTGTGGCCTCAGGACGGAGGTGCTCATCTTAATCAGGGCTGAGATGAACTCTAGGCAGGAGGCCACCACTGATCCCAGCTGACACAGTCTGGGGTTGATCCGCTAGTGGTGGGAAACCAGTTATCATATCCAACATCAATGATCAATGTCAGGGATCCGTTTGTTCCTGCAGTCACACAGTAATGTCTTTTAAGTCGACACTATGACTGTCCTTAAAGCACTTGTTTCTGGCAGATGCTCACCGCACATGACTGTCTTAGGAACTTTATTTTTGTACCTTGGTTTACTTCCTGGGAAAGGTTTGCCAAAATGCTAAACACTGTATTGAAATGTTTACCTTTTCATGAGGTACCTTTTTCTTTGTTTAATGTATGAATTCAGACAATGAATTTGTTGAATACACAGAAACACACTTGCAAACATACCCCCCCCCCCCACACACACACACACACTAGTCATGAATGCCTGTGTTGCTCTCTCTCCCTGACACAGAGTGTGGAGCACCGTGTGCTGTCCAGGGACCCCTCAACTGACCTGGAGTACAAGCAGCATCCCGACTCTGGCCTGTCCTCCCCCAACGCCACCATCTCGGCCTCGGCGCCGGCGGCCCACTTCGACCTGGGCTCCCCCTCCAGCTCGCTGTCCAACTACGACTCGGCCAACTCCAGCCAATCCAGCACCGGAGAGAAGAGGAACTCCTCGCCCCCCTCACGGCCCGGCGCAGGTCAGCCCACAGCCCACAGCATGACCTAGGCTTAGCAAGATGATAAACACACAGATGTTGCAGTATATGAGAATATGGTATATGCAGAGACAATCATTGAGCATATTAACACTGAGCGTGTCATTTCTGACAATCCATAGTTCAGTCTGGTTTGGTATATACAGTATATATATATATAGATATAGATAAGGGAATGGAATGGATTAGTGGAACTTATTTGGAACATACAGTGAGTTAAACGACAGCTAGTTATATTTAGATATTTTTACTTATTTGATTTGTGTGTTTCTCTTACAGAAAATGTACATTTGTCTACCTACATGCAATATACACTCGTACAATTGATATGAAATACAATCACCCACACAGAGACACTCAACATGCAGTACATACATGATTAAACATGCTAAAGAACTCCTGACCTTAAGTGCAAGTGAAGTTATGTAACAACACAACACAAGATGTTAGCTGATGCCAGCCTGTTATGTTTTTACAATCCAGCAACACCCACACAGAAAGTCAAAGTCAAAGTCAAAGTCAAACTCAGCTTTATTGTCAATTTCTTCACATGTTCCAGACATACAAAGAGATCGAAATTACGTTTCTCACTATCCCACGGTGAAGACAAGACATATTTTACCAATTTAAGTCCACAGACAAACATAACATTCAAGTAAACAAAAAGTAAGTAAATAAGTAAATAAGAGGGCACATATAATAATGAAAAAATAACTACAAAGTATAGTTTGTGTGTCCTTGGTCAGATACTAATCACCGCAATGTGTCTGCACACTTTGCATATTTAATCATTTACCCATTGGAAAATGCAATCATTACATAATGCAAATTCCTTTGGCCCATGACCATGCATGTGTCTTGTATGGAGTCTTGAGTTTGCTTTGAAGAGCATGCGTGTGATGTTGTCGTGGGTCATCCTGTCTTTGGTGGGCTAATGCACCATGTGCCTGTGTTATTATCAGAACAATGGTGGGAAAGCTGCTGCTCGCTGGGGTGGAAGGGTTTTGGTGTAACTTTTTCTAAGTCCGCAGAGTGAGCCATGCTGTCAGAGGTGCGCGCCAGTGGGTCACCGCAGGAGCACTGACCTCTAGTGGTTGTACTCTGAAGTGCAGGAAGGGAGAAGAACACAAAATATGTGTGCATGAAGGGGAAGTAGATAATCTCCTCCACCACTCTGTATTTTGTCATTAAAATCGATCATATTTTACGATTTCACATCCATTTCTGATAGTTGCCCCACTCCAAATGTGACCACACTGCAAATTGCAAATATATCTAAAAAAGCTCCTTATAGTTCACACTACACTGCTCTGCTGCAGTGGCTTACTTTTAGAATGTTGCTTTACAGTGGTCAGTATGGGCTTCCTATTACTTTTTTACTTTCAATGTGGTCATAGAGTTTTGTATGGTAATTGCATGCAAAATTGCTCAATTTTTAATTACCGTATTTTCAAGACTATAAGTCGCAGTTTTTTTCATAGTTTGGCTGGTCCTGCGACTCAGGTGCAACATATATATATTTATATATATATGTTTTTTTCCTCTTCATGACTCTTACATGACTTCTCACTCTTTTTTGACTGGTGCGACTAATACTGTGGTGCGACTTATAGTCCGGAAAATACGGTACAAATTAGTCATATATCAAATGTTTTTTTTTTAATCAAAGGCAAGTTACAGGTGAGGTATGCATTTTTTAAAGTGAAAGTGGCATTAACAAGTATGTTTAATTTTTTATCTTAGTTCAAGTGCAGAACAGTTGAGAAGAATTATAAAACACCTGAGGACCTTTGTCTGAGCCATATTCAACAACAGTAACGTTTTGCATGACCGCACCTTGGTTTTCTCCTCCAGGCCCGTCCGAGTCGGCCATCACAGACATGCAAACCTACATGGACATGCTGGATCCTGATACCTCGAAGGGTGATGGCGGACGAGTGAGTGAGCCACTCCCACCCCCACCGGCCTTCCCGCCTCCCCCACCTCCTCCTCCGAGCTCACGGCCTCCACCACCCCCGTCTTTCCCAGCCCCCAATGTCCCAGAGGAGCCGTCTGCTGACATGTACCTGAAGGTGAAGAGCAACCTGCGCCACGTGGACAGTGACGGCTCTAAGAAACAGGTGCGCTGTGCAACTCAAACGGCATTACAACAAACCCATACTGTATGTTTATCATCAGCTCAAAACAATGCCATGCCATTTGTGAAGTTAAAGTTAAAGTTGACGGATATTTAGCAGACGCTTTCATCCAAAGCAACACGGACTCACAACGGCCGACCGATAATCAGTTGATAGTCACAACCCACATGCTGGTGGGAAATATCATCTTCCTAATATTAATCCGTGATTGAAGATGCCCCTTGAACATATTATGGAAAATCTGGCCAAGTGAACTGAATTCTCGGAAATTACCACAAGAATGCGAGATTAAGGTGCTTATGGCGTTTCATAACTTCGATGATTGGTGCAACCTCATTTATTGCCTCACTGAACTATTTCCAGCCAAATCCTTCATTAACTTGCCGGTAGCTCTCTGGGTCTCAAACACTCCTGACATCTCCTTCACCAGCCTCAGCCCATTAACCTCGGTGATGCTAGTCCACTCTTACTCTCATCGGTGCTGACAGCTGACAGGGTCATAGTCATGGGTGGGCCAACTGAGGCTGATTAACTCACTGACCCCTGGCTATAAGAGTAAGCCTGTGAACCCACTGATTATGTGTATGGCAGCACAAAACCAGCCTCTCAATGACCCAGTTGACGGAGGGTGGTATGGGGACAGTTGAGGGCTGTGGTATGGTATCTGTAACAGGGCATTGAGCTCTTATTTGAATTGGTAGCTTTAGTGTTTGTGATTGGGGTCTCAGGTCTTGGGCTCTGTAAAGCAGTGATCAAGTTGTTAATGTACTAGATAAATGAATGAAATTGAACCAAACCTAATAGTGTTCAGCAGCATTTCATACACAAATGAGAGGTGTCGTGTTTACAAGTTGTGTGGTGGATGTTTAGACTCTCTTGTTTCTGTTGTACTTCAGAAAACATAGAATCAGCTGATAGAGGGATGAGTTGAAGTATGATGATAGCTTTCTAACAAAATGATGGGTGTTTTAACTTCTTTGATCATGTGTAGAGTTTAGCTGATTACATATTAGATCAAATAATGTTGTCGTTTCATGACTTCAGTGATGATGTTTGAAAACACAAACCAAATAGATTTGTTTTGCAGACCATGAAATGAAACTGAACCTCTGATGTATGTGGTATGTATAGACATTGTTTCTCTCAAGGTTCAGTACTCTCAAATTGCACTCAGTTGTATCAAGTAATTCTCATGGGGGCAGAGGAGCTCAGAGACGTTTGCTGCATGGCCGGCAGTCTAATTAAACGTAATTGATCTGACAATAAGAAAACCAGGCCTCCAGCCCTCTGCAGTACCTGCGTAGGTTACCTGAAGCCTTTGCTCTCAGCGTGAAAAGCAGGCCAGGCTGAGACATGAAAACCAACTGTATACATACAAAGATACACATAGGGTGCTTTGACATCTTTGTAAGCTATGATTAGTGCTAAAATTATTTACCCGACTCAGGTTGACAGACCGATCTCGGAATCATTTTGTTTCTGTCTAATGAAGCCCGCAGTAGCCAGCCACGCTCATCTCAATCGCTCTTTTCTGTTTGGGTGCATATTTGAGGCCAGGAATGTCAGCAGACGCTAGTAGTGTTAACGAGGTAAAATGGCATGCACCATCCTCAGTTTGGATGAGGGCCGCAGCACTGGCGGTCAGGGGAGAGTTTGAGAATAGGAGGGGGGATGGGGCCAGATCTCCAGTGCCCTAATGAGAGAGTGGGGGGGACAAGAGAGTGACAACCACCCCAGAGCACGGCTCCACACACACAATATTGTTATTGTGCTCCACACAGCTTAATGAGGGTCCTCATTATAGAAGCGCTACATCTGATAGTTAATTTCACTAATTAAGCTGCGGCTTGGTGCAGGCCTTTGAAAGGTCTTGCTCTGTGGGGAGCGATGTCATTGTGTAGATAAAGTGGAGATTCAGGTTCAGCTGTTTTCTGGCCGCAGGGTTCACTTTATCAGGCAGGACAGCAACCACTGTTTATAGTTGACTTAACGTCCCAAAGGATACCTATGCAATACCTGTTCAATGTGTTCTTAGCAAGCTTAGCAAGTGATCGTGTGGTAATTTGGCAGAAAAATAGTGTTTCTCTCATTCAGTAGAGAAATTTTGTTCTGATTTTAGACAGTATAAGGTCCGCAGGTTAGCATCATATCTGACTCATCTGAAGGGTAGGACCTCCGTTTGACAAACCTCCACATATACTCCGGAGGTTATATCTGAAAGCACTTATTCACATTCAGCTAATAGGTTGCTTATCCTCTTTTGAGTGTGATTCAAAAAGATTCTGTCGGGGTGAGGTGTTTTCAGGGTACATCCAGGCTGGATTTCAGGGTACCCCCAGGCGTGATTTTTTTCTCTCACACTATTCCTCTATATTTTCCCCAAATGTTCTGTCCACTTCTCAGTGAGGTGCACTGGTTGGCTTGATAACTCAGTACAAGGACTAATGTGAATCCTCAGCCTGTGCCGACGGCAGTACCATGTTATAACTAATTACCCAAAAGATTGTTCTGGAAAATCTACTCCGAACCCCACTTCTTGTCTGTGTGACTGCCACTGGCTTAGAAAGGGAAAGAGAGAGAGAGATATCACCAGCTCTGTCTCAGGTGTGTGTGTGTGTGTGTGAGGGGGGGGGGGTGTATGTTCATGTGTGTGTGTGTGATGGGATGATTGGCCCTCATTAACAGTGACAGCACAAGCTTATCCCCAGGGTGACCCACAGATCCTCTGTAATTGTGTTGAATAGGGGGTGAGGGGGTAGAGGAGAAAGCACCTGAACAGTGATCCACCATACCAAGGGGAAAACAATCTACCTCGCTGGGCGCCATAGAAACACTAGCGCCTTGGTAACCACACACCCAGGCCACCACGCACGGAGCTCTCTGGCTCCAGTTTGACGCTGACTCAGTTTAGCCCCATCATCAGTGTTTACACTTCCCCCATCACTGTTTTAAAGGACAGATACACAAAATGGCCACAAAACAAACATACTGAGATGACACCCGTTGTTGACATTCTCGTGTTGGAGAAAGGAAGCCCTTTGGACAATGATCTGCACTGTATCCGATACAGCACCCATGACCCGAGCACACAGTGCATTTAGCATGATTGGGCTAGTTTACTTGGCCATTCAAACCCCCATATAACTTCTCTATCAGTTCATCACATCATGCATTCACCACAGGTCTATCGTCCTGATCTCCACAAGGCTTTTTCATCCACGCAGGCTGATGAAATGTTAGCCCACGGTACTCACAAGCATATCTCCCCCCTAGCTCACCCTCACCGGCACTAGGAGTAACCACAATCCCACTCCAACCCCCCCTCCCTCAGCCGTATAAAGTAATCTGCAGTCCACTGCCACCCGATCCCCGACGGCCTTGGCCAGTGCCCGCCTCTCTCCTGTGGCTCCGCTTTGCATAAGAGGGCCTCCGTGTGGGCTCCCTGCGCTCTGATTGGTTGTCGCGAGAGTGGTGATGTCACCGTGGCGGTGGAGGAGCGGTAGGGTGTTTCTTTTATTGATGAGGTGCTGCTGGGTAAAGGGAGAGGCCAGGTAGAGTGACACATGCTGAGAGTCGCGAGGATCTGGTGACACCGGTCCTGTGCTGTGCTGTGCTGTCCTGTGCTGCTCTGGTCTGTGGTGTGCTGAGAGGAGCAAGGCTGAGCTGCATCTCCAGGCTTGGCTGCTTGGCTGATCCGGTGGAGGAGGCATCGCGGTGGACCCATCATCTGAGGGGGTAAGGTAGGAATCTGATGGAGATGCCACTTGTGGAGAGAGGATCTGTTTTGAGGTGCAAAGGGTTGTTCAGTGTGGGGGAGGGGACAGACATGATCTTGTAATGAGAGTATTATGAAGTTTTGCCCTATGATGCCGTCTATGGACTTGTACCAACTGGTGTTTGAATGTCTACTCTGTGAGTTTCTGTGAAGTTTCTATGTGGAGCCGTGTTGTGGTTCAACCAGTATCGGTCTCTTAATTTGAATTGAGTTGAGATGTATTTCCTTTCTGATTTCTGTGTAGTGTGACTTGCTTGCTGGATAACCTCATAATGCTAGATGTTGAAGTTCTCCCAACAAAAGACATTTTGTTTTGATAACCAGTCGATGAATTGTTTGTTGAAAGTGTCTAAAGATGAATAAAGGTCATGATGAGTATATGATGCTGGGGATTAAAACGACGGTGAGAGCTTTAGAAGGCACCAGTGATGTTGTACAGGCCTTAGGCGGTGGAAGATGGTCGGGCAGCTGTCGTGAAGGAAGGTCAGATAGCGAGGGCATTCAGACAGCCGTTTCCCTGGAGAGTGGCAATCAAAACGCCAGTCCCTCCCCTTCTCATATGACATGTCCATTGGGAAGCGGGCCTTTGATGAGAACAATGAGTCAACAATGGCTCCATGGGAGGACAAAGGCCCAAGGGGGCCCGCACTTCAGAAAAGGATATTAATCTGTGGCGCCTGGAGCTATTACTGACCTGTTATTTGGGAATATGTCTCACTCTGCCATTGAAATTTAAACCACTACTGAAATGTTTAAAGCCACCTTTCTAAAACTCTATACCACTGATAAAATCAGGATCCTTGACATGGATCCAGTGTACCATATCTGATTGAAATGAATGAAATATTTTGGTTTTATTACTAAATTTCTACTTGGATGTGTAGGTGTCCATTTTATCTTGTAATGTTTGAGCAAACAAAGTTTATTTTTACTTGCCTCTATAGAGCCTCTGAACAGTGTAACAACCTATAACAACCTATAGACTGCCACAGGGCACTCAAAAGGCTGTGTGTCCATGCAAATTAATTTGCATTAGTTAAAACAGCAGCTCCAGGCACAAATATAAAACTTTAGAATAACCTGTGGTGGAAAGATAGAACTATTTGGGAATTCTTCTTAATCTGTCTCTATACCACTGGAATGAAACCCCACACTATAGTAAATATTTCCCTGTGTCAAAACTTTTTGACAGACAATATTGTTATTTTCAACTACCAGGTACAGACCTTTCTTATTTCTATTCATGATGCAAATGTGAAAGGCCTAATCAAATGCAATGCAAATGCAATTGTCTGAACCATTTAAAATATAGTAAAAATTGGATACTCCACGCATCATCGTGTTGAACTGTGCAATCAGGTGCTACACAGTGGTAAGACATACTATTAAGATAGAAGAGGAGACTGGAGCAAACTGATAATCTTGCAGTATTTTTTGGTCAGTGCAAAACAACGTTTCAACACACCACTTGTCAGGGTCAAAAAACCCTGTGCTAAAATATGTTTTAAACGCAAAGTAAAACTGGAGAACAATAGGGTCACCAACAGCCGGGGTCTCACACACTGGCAGGTGGTGTTTGGAACTGAGCACACATACACACACACACACACACACACACACACACACACACACACACACACACACACACACACACACACACACACACACACACATGTACATATGCAAATATAAGAACACTGCACGCTTTCACAGGCACAAGCACACTTAACACAGGCCCACACTCAAATCAACCCCTCACCCCCTGGCCATGAGCAGGATGACCCGCACGTGACAGTGGGTTTTGGCCGCTCTAACGGTGAAGTTCAGCCCAAGCTCAGCAGTGAAAAGTCTTTTTGTTTCCTCGTGGCTTTGAGCAAATCTTCCCTCGATCACATGGGTCCAATTATGGAAATCTCTATAAGGCGCTGAGGCATGGCTTGCACAACTCTGTTGCTATTTGCATAAACTTATCACACATGTAATTTTATATGGCTCAAGTAGTCATAAACATTCATCATTCACCTTTGAGAGTGTGTTTACACTGTACAAAGCAAAATCTATCCGGGCCTAATGCGGGTCTAATAACTTGAGACTAATATGAAGAAACTAAAGAAGAGAGGCAGTCATGTATTGTGAATCTGTAAACAGCGTCTTGTATCAGACTTTCTGGAAAGTAAAACTGGTGGAATGTGTTAATCCCCTTTTGATTCAAATGTCTGAAGTTGGATTAAGAATTGTTTCGAGCAAATCTACCCACAGAAGGTTCTCTAAGGTCAAGCTCACCACAAGCATTGGGAAAGTGACCTAACAGCCCTCTGTTTTCATCAAAAATCTCTCACCAAATTGAGGTCAAAGCTAAAATCCTCCTCTCACACAGTCGCCTTGTATCTCCCTCCCCCATGCAGCTGCAGGCTGGTGGAATGAGACAACCCCCTTTTGATTCAAATGTCTGAAGTTGGGTTAAACTCCAACAAATCTACCCACAGAAGCTTCAATAAGCAGCCCAGCACAGGGGACTACTACAAGGCCCTGGGCAGTGACTCAACTGAACCCCGTGCCACCAGGAGCATGGCCCCCAACGAGGAGGTAAACGCACACACACACACACACACACACACACACACACACACATGCCCACACACACACACACACATGCCCACACACACACACACACACACACACACACACACACACACACACACACACACACACACACACACACACAAAGACATATGAATACACACACACACACACATACACACACACACACACACACACATACATACATTCACACACACACACACACACACACACACACACACACACACACACACACACACACACACACACACACACACACACACACACACACATGCCCCCCGAGGAGGTAAATGATGAGTCACCCAATGGAACATGGGCAGTGATGGGAAATTAGGAATAAAGCCTCTTAACACACACACACACACACACACTCAAACATTGATGGAAGTACGTTACAGGTTTAGACTAGCCTGGTTAGCACCAGAACTTATCTCAATTGAAATTGGGTCTGGACAAGGTTAATTCGCCTCCCATTCCAAGGGGCGTCACCAATAGACACCGATCAAAATGCCTCTAAAAAGCAATTGGATAGACCTCAAACCAGTCAGAGCAATGAAGGAGATGCAATGAGAAAAACATTTCAACAAACAAGGTTCATCTGGCGCACACACACACCTCACGCGCGTGCACACACACACCTCACGCGCGTACACACACACACCTCACGTGCGTGCACACACACACCTAACGCACGCGCACACACACACCTCACACATGCGCACACACACCTCACGCACATGCAAATCAAGTAGCGCTTATTCAAGTCATGATGGATTGGTGTTGTGATGTAATGCGTGGGAAATCTGACACTAAACTATCAACATGCAAACCGATCCGCTGTGTGATGCTGGTCATGCAGCCAGAGCAGAAGAAAAAACACACCCACACAGGCATGCGCGTACACACACACACACACACACACACACACACACACACACACACACACACACACACACACACACACACACACACACACACATTGCTAATTACTGCCATATCACTGCTAAATAAGTAGGCCCAAGAACTCGTATAGTATGAGTCAGGTATAGTGAGGTGCACAACCTGCAAACAGACTAATAAACTTCATTTTCATTTTATTTCTTCGTTTTTAATTGAAACTATTTAAAATTTATGATGTTAAAATTCCAAAGATATTCTATTTATTTTTGCTAGCTTTTTGCTGAGAATAAACTCTACTTCCTTTTACACAGTAACACCCACACACACATTACCATTGGCGCGTGCAAAAAAGGAACAGATCAACAGTGCTGAAGCGTTCACCTGTGCTCTTCAGCTTGTTATGTAAGGCCGCACAGTAAAGCCAATAGCCTTTGTTTCTGTAGCGCTCCCAGACAACGCCCTCAGCTCCATCAGATTCTTACCCACACCCAACTGTGTACACTCAGTCCACTCTCACTCTCGGCTGCTTTTTAACCCATTCGCGCTGCATGACGCAACATTGACCCTCCCGCTGGATGCTGCGTAGCGCAGCATGCTTTTTATTTCATGTTTTAGGAGCTACAAAGGCTTAGATATTACATTTTGGTAGCGGTTGACAATTTTTAGTATGTTTTCAGAAAACCCTCAGGAAATAAGGTTATTTAGTCTAGAATGCCATAGGATTCTATAGGCGTTTTTAGCAGGCAGTAGCAGTGGCACAACATTTTCCAAATGGCGCAAGGTGAAACGAAATGTGATATTCGTGAGTAAAGGGACATGCAAATGTGGACAGAATTAGAGCCCCATACAGTGATGTTTAGATATGCAGCATCACAATCAACCACATTAAAAACTACCAAACACTGAATTTGCATGCTGGTGAACAGAGTGACTAAATGGGTGACACCAAGCAGGCCAAGGTCAACACAGCGCCGCCGTGTTAGACTCAACGCACGGCAAGGACACTCCGTCCCAGCCTCTCAGCAGAGCCGTCCCAAATAGCGTGCACGCGTCAGGGGTGGGTCCCCCCGGGGGAAACAGTGTGGGAAGGAGGAGGAGGAGCTGGGTGTTGTCCGATGCCCCACCGCAGGGTGGGTCTAATCTCCACTGAGCCCAATTAGGCTCCCAGCGGGGCGTCTCTGCCAGTCCCTGCGGGGGGCAGATGGCCGTGGAGCCTGAGCAAGGCTAATAACAACTCCCCAACTCCCAGAAGCGTGCTGGGAGCGTGAGTGTGGGGCGGGGGTAGGGGGTGGGGGGAGTGCCCACGCCCCACCAGCTGGGGTGGGGTAGCGCCACGTGCCGGCACGGGGGTGGGGCTGGGCAGAGGTCACGGGCTATTAGATTAGTGTCAACTGTGAGTGGCTACAGATGGGAATAATAGACTGGAGATGCCAGTTGAGGAGATGATTCCGGAGAGGAGTGGCAGATGTCTCGCTCGTGCCAGTGGAACACCCTCACCCCCACCCACTCACACCCACTCACACCCCCCTCAGATCATATTAAATGATTCAATAATCCCTGGAGAGACTGTTAAAGACTGCCCTTAGTCAACATGTGTGTTTTGGGAAGAGTTGGGGCCAGGGTAAGGCTTATTACTGGGGTGGAGAGATCCACGGGTGGGGGTGGGGAGATTGTTCCATTCAAAGTGGGCGTCTGGGAATGAGGAGCAGTCGTGCCTGGAGAGAGTGCTGGAATTTGAAAGGCAAAGTTGTAGACTTGTCACCTGCCCACGTTACAGGAAGAGCTCATCAGCAAAAAAAACGCCGGCACTGGGTGTGTTTAGAGGAAGAGTATTTTAAACATGATATATGATACAAAATACTGTAAAAAAAACACTGTATAGTTATAGGATATTTGTAAAAAATATATTTATTATTTGTATGTAAATATTGTGTGAAATTGTGTGTGTGTGTGTGTGTGTGTGTGTGTGTGTGTTCAACCTTAGCAAAAGGACCTGCCAGCTTTCACTTTGTAAAAAATATATTTATTATTTGTATGTAAATATTGTGTAAAATTGTGAAACAGGGTTCCGTGCTGTTGGAGGAGCCAACAGAGAACAGTCCGAGCCCGGTGAACGGTTCTGCGGAGGAACTTCCCCAGCCTCCCCTCCTCCCCCCTGCCTCCTAGCAACCCCACCCCAACTCCACCACCCCCTCCCCCCCTGCCCTCTGAGACGGCCACTCCACCGCAGTACTCGGCCACAGGCTACGCCTCTTCAGGCCAGCGCCGCTCCTCCTCCTCCTCCGGAAGTGAGTGATGCAAACTTTTTCCTTTCTAACTTTTATTGTGCAGTATGTTTCCAGGCTCACTGTTTGTCTTGATTCTTCCCTTCAGTATCAGATCATTTGTATCTGCTGTGCCCTGTCAGTTTATTCTTTCTCCTATAAAGTGACATTCAGCACATGTGGCAGTTCTTTGGTAGTTCAGATGCTCCTGCTCAGCACCTGTGTGTTTGTGTGTGTGTGTGTGTGTGTGTGTGTGTGTGTGTGTGTGTGTGTGTGTGTGTGTGTGTGTGTGTTCAACCTTAGCAAAAGGACCTGCCAGCTTTCACTTGTGTCTTTCCCAATAATGTGTGGACAAATAATTGACAGTCAGCTAAAGGCACTGTGCCTTTGACAGACACCTGCCATAGCCTTCGAAAAGCCTGACCAATTTATCAAGATCTATATGTCATATACACACTTACATACAACTGTGATTTTCTTTTTGCATTATACATGGACATAAAACTGAAGTGGTTTAGAGCCTGCTATGCTTGTTGATCCAATGGGGCTAGAGAGACAGCCAACTGTGTGTGTGTGTGTGTGTGTGTTAGCTAAGTGTGTGAGGAGTGCTGCAGCTCTGCGGCTGAGTCTCTGGGTGCGCGCAGACGGTGTGAATCTTTGACGTGAAGTGGCAACGCTGCGCCAGGCTGGACTGGTAAACATGAGCTGAGTCTGGCTGCCCTCGTCCAAAATTTATACCCCGGGGGGCTACCGTTACCTCCTGTGCAGGTTTAGGGTTCAGCCTTCCATTTGCCTAATTGGCCCATTTCCTCGAAAAGCTCATCTTCATTCGTAACATGCAAAAGAACTTATATTATTAGATATTCTGGGCATTGTGGTTATGTAAATAGGGTTGTAAAACTTTGTATCAAAACCAAACTGGTTTCTTTCTGTTCAACTAAGTGCAGTATTGGAGCTCTGATGAGCATGATGCTGATTCATGTCTCAATATGTGAATTGCTATTTAAACAAATTAACCTGCATTGCTTTCATTGTCAAGGTTACTTGACTTTTACAGGGATTTTATGATGTATTTTACAACAGTCAGAACTAAGTCAGAAGTCAAACGTGTCTTGTGGATTACTAAAACATTGTGTGTGTGTGTGTGTTTGTGTGTGTGTGTGTGTGTGTGTGTGTGTGTGTGTGTGTGTGTGTGTATGTGTCCTTGAGGCCTTTTTAATTTAGAGGTTAGTTTGTAAAACCGCCTAACGACCACACCATTATTGAATCCGCAGTCTCAGAATGCGGTGTGCTCTCTAGTGCAGTATGAACAGTATTTCACTGTGTCTTGTCCAGGACCATCCTATTTGCCTTGTTCAGCGTGTGCATTGTTTGAATGGGGGGGGGGTGTGTGCTGTCATTCACTAACTGGCATGCTGTTCCATTCTGTCTGATCTGCTCTGCTCTCTTCTCTTCTCTCCTCTCTGTCCTTTCCTTGTGTGTGCGGAACAACCCTTTTATCCTATTCACCCACCTGTCATCCCCTCCACGCTCTCTTCCTCTGACTGGAACACCTGTCTGTCTGTTTACATTCCACCTCTTCACTTCCTCCTCTGTTTGCCCTCCGTCTCTCTCTTTCTCTGTCTCTCTGTCTGTCTATCTCTATCTTTGTCTGTCTATCTCTCTCTTTCTCTGTCTCTCTGTCTGTCTATCTCTATCTTTGTCTGTCTATCTCTCTCTTTCTCTGTCTTTCTGACTGTCTATCTCTCTTTCCTTGTCTCTATCTCTCTTTCCTTGTCTCTGTCTATCTCTCTTTCCTTGTCTCTGTCTATCTGTCTTTCTCTGTCTCTCTGTCTGTCTATCTGTCTATCTCTCTTTCTTCCTTTCCCCCTCTCTCTGATTTGTTCTATATTGTTTTTCTTTTCTCCTTTCCTGTGTTCCTTTCTTCCACTATCTCTCCTCTGCTGTTCTCTCATTTTATCATGTGGGCCCCCCCCCACCCCCACTTTGACTCTTCTTTATCTCCCTGTGCTCTTCACTGTCACTCTCTTTTCTTCTCGCCTCATGTCCTCCTGTCTCCTCTTTGATCTCCTCCACTCTCCCCCTCTCTCTTCCTCTCCTCTGCTTCTCTCGTCTCTCCCTTTCTTCTCTTGTTTGTTTTTATATGTGTCCTTGTCCTCCACCTGTCCTGAAGGAGGGGATGTGTCTTCTGCTCACCTGCTCCCCTCCACACCTGCTCCGGAGTCCTTCAGGCAGATGAAGAGTGAGTATCCATACACACCCCTACCTCCACTGGGTTTCTTGGGCAGGGAGAGTCCCCCCTCTCTTTCCCATAATCATCCATCACTCCTGTGTCATATCCTCATATACATGTTCATATAGGGAACAGGGAAAAGGCAGAATGGTACTGGGAGTGGGCGGAGTCCCCCAGTTTTCTATACCACCCAGCACTCTCTTTTTACAGTTTTTCTCAGTCGCTTTGGTGCTTTTCTCACATCACTATTAACATTTGCACAGCAGTTAGTGCAATTCTCAAAACAATTAGTGCAAACTGCAAAACATAGTGGATGACCTGCAAAAGCATGTCACTTGCTCAAAATGGATAGTCCATTCCTCAAAAGCAGGTATTCATGTCAATTAAACTGTCAGTGTCATCAAAATTAGAAGTCTTGACACCATCGTTTATGAACAAGATAGTCAAATGGCTTTGTCATGTTATCATTATGACAGTTCTCTCAGTGTTTTCCAATGCAAAAAAAGGTCAGAACTCGGTGACACTACCTGAACATGCTCAAGACAGCACTATACAGCACTTGCACAGCCATTTAAAAACTACAGTAAAGTTACACATTGCTGTAGTTAGGTGAGTAAGTGAGTACAAGACACTGAATATGTACATTTTTACTGTATGCTCTTTGCAATTCTACAGCATTGTGACAGAATTTGATAACTAGTTCAACAATTTTGTATGTAATGACTCAAGCAATGAAATGAAGACTATTAGTTTTATTGGGAACGACTATTCAGCATTCATAGGTTTAGTTAATTTTGACTGACATGACATAAGCAAATGATAATGTTAAAAAACAGCAGAGAATTGTATGAAAGCAACTGATACATGTCCAAAAGTATTTGCAATTTGTTCAGAGGAAGGAGAAATTGCTACTATGATGTGCACAAATGACTAAATGTTGTGGAGGTTGAACTATTTCATTCTGATCTGAAAAAGCACCAAAGCGACTGAGAAAAACTGTATCCTCAGCAGTCAGAATGAGGAGGAAGGAAAAAGACTAAATATGGAAAAATATGAAAGAGACCACTATGGCCTCTATAGGTGACGGCAGTGTCCTTCTCTATGGGAGAAGGCCTGTGTGAAGTTAGTGTTGACATTCTTGTTAATGTTGACTGAGTAAAAGAAAAACTGAAGATTTAGAAAGGCCAGCCTTGAATGGCAAGTAGTTTCAGCGGTGAGCCTTTTGGCTCCCCACCCATTGACCTGCCCGGCTGGGCAAGGTTCACCTGTCCGAGGCGCTCCTCCTCCCAGCCACCTGGTACGGCCGGACTCTCTGGCTCACGCCCACACCTTAAAGCTGGCCTCGCGGCTGCGCGCCAAAGCACAGCACAACACAGCACAGGCACATCTGCACCGAGGACCATGCCGCTGTTCCCATCCGTCTCGCTCTGCTCCGACTCACCCGGGATGGCCACCAGGGCAGACCCAAGGCTGGCCATGACCATCTCCTCGGAGCTGAACCCTGACGGTAGGGGAGGTCTAGGTTGTGGTAGGAAGATGATCAATTGAGGACATTATATAGATTCTTGATATACAGTACATAAACCATAGGAGACGATGATGATGACAATGATTCAAGGGCCATAATCTATGTTTTTGAAATAATTGAGTTGATTCCCTCTAGGGATGCAACAAGTAATCGATTAATTGGTTAGTTGTCAACTATCAAATTGATAGCCAACTATTTTGGGAATCGATTCATTGGTTTTGGTCATTTTTTAAAAAGAAACAGCCTCAAAATGTGTTGATTTCAGCTTCCTAAACTTGTATATTTCTGCTTTACGTACTCCTTTATGACAGTGAACAAATAGGTTTGGCATGTGGACAAAACAAGGTTTTTGAGAGCAACATCTTGGGCTTAGAGGAACACCTGTTTATCACCATTTTCTGACATTTTATCCATTAACTAATCTTGAAAATAATCAACAGATTAACCAACAGTGAAGCCAATCGTTAGTTGCAGCCCTAATATACACACTAAATACTTTGAAGCCAAATTGGCTCCAACCTGTAGAGTAACTTTCTGTGTGTTCCAACACAAAATGGTTTGTAGATGTTGATAGAAGTAGGAATGTTGGTTGTGTCATCGGGCTCTGCAAAAGTTTGCGTGGAGTTTGTGTGCCTGGCAACTCTCTTGATGGTTGGTGTTTTGTGATAATGTGTGTTTGGCCACATTGCTTACTGCTTGTTTACTTTGTGTGCGTATGTGTGTGTGTGTGTGTACGTATGTGTGTGTGTTTGTGTGCATTTGTGTGTGAGTGCGAGTATGTTTGTGTGTGTGTGTGTGTGTGAACTCTTTCTTAATCCCAGGGCGAACAGTGGCACTGTCCCCTGTGTGTGTGTGTGTGTGAGAGAGAGAGAGAGAGAGAGAGAGAGAGAGAGAGAGAGAGAGAGAGAGAGAGAGAGAGAGAAAAGAACCGAGAGGGGGGTGAAAGCCTGGACTTAAATCCATTCCCAATTTGGCAGCCGTTCTCTGTCACTGTCAATTACCACTGATTCCTTTAGAGTTCCCCTAACTGCACCGGGCCTTTAAGAGTTACTCTCACCCGCTCAGCCCATAGATGCAGGGGACTGGGTGAGAGAGAGGGAGAGGGAGAGGGGAAGAGAGGGAGAGAGGGCGTGAGGAAATGAGACAGAGAGGGAGGGAGTGAGAGAGGGCAGCCAGGCAGTGAAGCAGTCAGTGTGGTGCCATTGCTTGACGCTAAGAAGATCTCTCCTCAGGTATGAAGGCAGGAATGATGCATCGATAGAGCGTTGAGTGTGCAAGGGTGTCTTTTTTTGAAAAAGGAAAAAAAACACAGGAGATATCCAGTAACAGCAACAGGTGATGTATCTGTCTGCTTTCAACTAAATCTAAACTTTTTGTGTTTGAAATGAAAGTCATTCAGTGTGATGTAAGCAGGAGATGCAGAGAGATGCTGTGTACTGTCAAGTGTTTGTTCAGTCTCTGATAGCACCTGTTTTCTGACCTCAGGTAGCCTAGCTGTGTGACGTACTTTACTATTGATATATGCATTATATATGACTGGCGGGTCTAGTCCAGCTTATTCTCTTTGTGCTGTTTTTAATTTGAGTTATTCATTGTTAAATGTTATGGAATCGAATATGGGCATGCAATGCCTCAGTTCTTGGTTCCAAGATTGTGTTCTGCCTTCCTTGATGAGGGAGTTTGTGGTGTTGAAATACGTATTAAAAGTTCTTAGACAGTAAGACTGAGGTAAAGCGATACTTGTGTATGTCAGTATTTTCATAGGAACAGTTTAGCAGTGTTCTATGTTTCATGGTGTGCTGAATTGTGAAACAAGTGCCTTTTGTTGTGAGAATTATAAATTAACACTGAATAAAGCCAGATTTCAGAGCACTGTTATGCATAAGCAGATTATGATTTGGAAGCGTGTGGCAGTGTCCTTTATTACAGTCTATTCTGGAAAAGTCCAAGGCGATTATATTTTTAAAATGGTTAATCGGCATCAGACTTACGCATCACTGCCACCTCAAATTCAACTGAAATTCAACTGACATATTGAGTTTTGCTCTCTTTCCATTAGTTTGCATTGTGTGTGTGTGTCAGAAAATAATATGTGGAGGCGCGTTATGGACTTCACCTCCTGTTTAACTTTGAAAGGGATTATATATTCTGCTGCTCCTCTCGTGCCCCGGTAACAGATACCGGTCATTAACTGTGTGATGTGGCTGTGTATGTGTAGGCGCACTATTGTGCCATTTGTTTGGTGCTCTGTCCTTGTCCCCCATCACCCTCGGCCGGACGGATGAAATATTTAACCGCGTGGCGCTTCTTTCTGTCCAGTGCTGTCAGTCAGCGGGCCAGGCACTCTCTTTCATTCCCTCTCTTTCCCCCTCTCTCTCTCTCCCTCTCTCTCGCGCGCTCTTGGGCTCACTTTCCCCTCCATCTTTTGTCTCAGGTTCGAAATCCTTCAACATGATGTCCCCCACTGGTGACAATACAGAGCTGTTGGCTGAAATTAAAGCGGGGAAGAGCCTGAAGCCAACGCCCCAGAGCAAAGGATACACCACCGTCTTCTCCAACAGTGGCCCAGGAGGCCCCAATGTAGGTCCTGCTACACACACACACACACACACACACACACACACACACACACACACACACACACACACACACACACACAAGCACACAAACACACACACAGTAAATACATATACGCTTACATGCACATTCAATACTTGGGTGAATTAGTATGTTTAAAGTGGATGAGGTAAATCCCAAATGAGGCAGGAATGGACAGAACAATGAGCTAAAGCACAAACATGAACTGTTCAGCTGAATAGCTGAATAGAGAGAATGGGAAGATTGAGTGCACTGATGAAACTGATGGATTTGATGGAGTTATGAATGGATTGCTTAAGTCTGTGCAAATAAGCCTAGCGTAGCTGCTAACAGTATTTGAACAGCGCGGAGCTGGGAGCTCACCGAATGACGTTGGACAGGCTGGGCAGCACAGGGTGACCTCAGCAGAATGGGTTTGCTTAGAGCTGACCAGATGACTGCTGTTTATTTGTCATGCCAACCAGGTTTGCCTCCTTAGATACTGACATAAGAGGTCCGCATGAAGTCATCAGTATATCCCACAAAGCTATGTGACAGTGTGAGAGCCTAGTCAGATCCAATCCCTTAAGGCTTGTCTCGGCCCTGGCTTTCATTCCTCCATCCATTTAGTTCAGTATTTATCATGGCAACAGTGGTATATTATAGTGGTATATTTGGCTGTTTTCCTACTAAGATGATGAGACTGAGCTGCATCATTCCACTCCATCATTTAGACTTTTTAGAAACATTAGGATCTGTGAACACAGCACAGATTGTATAGCTTAACTCATCACAGAATTTGAAGCTGAGTTGGCCCTCAGTCCCTACAGCGTGAGCACATGAACCCAGTGAGCCGTCACCAAGGCTGCTCACACAACAAAAGGGTCGCGTTGCGTGATTAATTTGACATCAGTGCACCAGCTGGAAGTTTCACTGTCATCATTACTGATAACTCAGAGGTAACATTTCTAAAGACAATTTATCTTCAATTTCAATTAACAGGGGAAGCGGTATATTAACCAGAGACGATTATCTGAGAGGGTAATTTTTTCTTTTGTTACAATGTATGCATCCAGTTATTCCAATCAAAAAGACATTTGCCGTATTAAATTACTAATCAGGTTCGTTAGCCACTACTCACACTTTTTTCCCCCTTTCTCAAGTGTCACTTTAAACTTGCCATTTCTTTAATCATGACTAATCAAGAACAGTCAGATTCTCTTGATTCTCACAGATTCAGGTCACTCTATTAATGCATTTTCTGTGCTTTCTTACTGGGTGTAAAACTCACTGTTGGATGGCTGTTAACCTCCATTTGTCTCACTTTGCTTCTTGTGTCTCATCATTGCATTTCTTTCAAGCTCTTAATCAGTCTTTGACCGTGCAGATATTCATGTGGCATTTAGACACTCAACCTGACACTTTTTTCCTGTCCAATCCTGTTCCAGCCTGACAGCCCGACATCGCCGCCTCAGACCCGCGCCGCCCAATCAGCAAAGCCCTCCTCCCCGTCCCCGCCCCCTTCCAACTCTCCTACTCCCACCCCCAGCCATGCCAGCTCTTCCAGCTCGTCCTCTGCGGCCAAGGGCCTGACGTCCTCCCCCAGCTGCGAGCAGCTGCCGCCGACGGTCAACGGCACGGCGGGCTCGGGGCAGCAGCGCAAGACCAGCCTGGTGGACGTGGAGGCGCTGGTGCCCACCCACGACGAGCAGGGCCGCGCCATCCCCGAGTGGAAGCGGCAGGTGATGGTGCGCAAGCTGCAGGTCAAGATGCAGGAGGAGGAGGAGCACAAGCGCAAGGTAAGCCCAGTCCAGCGGAGACGGCTGTGCCCAGGTGTGCCCCTACGTCTGCCCGCCAGCAGCGCGTGGCCCTGACCGAGATTTTTACAAGCTTTTTACAAACAACAACAAAACATTTTATGAGGGTGGGGGTTAATGAGGATAAATGTCATCCATTTCTGACCAAATCACTATATACATCAGTACATATTTGGGAGATGACTCAAAAGACTCAGTTGTGGCCAGGCACTAATTAAGATGGCAAGATTACACTTTTGCAGTGTGTGAGAAGTCACAGATATCCTCCCATTGACAAAAGGTCAAGCTTCATTCTGATCCAAACTGTAATGTAAAGCATAACAAATCCACAGCTGATGAAAAGGGAGGATAACTGAGTAGCAGTGTGTGTGTGTGTGTGTGTGTTTGTGTGTGTGTGTGTGTGTGTGTGTGTGTGTGTGTGTGTGTGTGTGTGTGTGTGGTTGCATGATGCTATGAGTTTCTTTTTGCATGTACAATGTTTGTCATTTCGAATTTCTTAGACCTCTACTTAGTGAACTTTTCATTGGCTCTCACTGACTTTCACCGTCTTAGATGTTCAAAATGGCAGAGCTAAACCAAGTTTACACCCGTTCCTGTTCTCATGTGGCCTACCACAGGTGTCATGTCTGTTGATGTAAAGGATATTGTGTGCTCTTGTTGAAGTTAAAGTCTGGCCTTGGCTATCGTTTGACCAGAAGGTCAGAAGTTCTTTCCCACAAGAGAAAGGACAGCAGACTCAAATTGCCTTTTACTGTACTGTATGGTAGCCTCCATTTCCTTGTTGCCTGATGTTTGTTTGTCGTATTTGTTTACTGGCGTTAGTAGCACTGGTACAGTCTGTGCTTATGTTTAGCACAACTGTTTACTCTATAATGTAGTCTGATCTAATTGGCCAACTTCAGTGCATTGTTTCGTAGCTGATGTATCTTTAATAGAGTCATTATTACCACATCACAGTGCTTGGAAGCGCTGGTAGGCAGCTCTGAAGAGTTTGCTTTCCCTAAAGGGGCAGGTTAGTTTGCTCTGCTTATTAATGTGCTAAACATTGCCAGGCTCATTTGGACTTTGTGTGTAAGCTGCTATGTGATACCAGTCTTGCGGTGGCTGAGTTTTGAGGCTCTAGTTCCGTTTTCCTCCTTTTGCATGTTTGCTGTGTCTGCTGTTCTGCTTGGTGTGATTTGGCTCATATGGTTTGACTGGATTTGGAGTGTGACATTAATGCTTTGAGACAACACTGCCCATTCCAGCTCTGGCCTTGTTACCTTCATACTGTTCCAAACACGAGTTACTGAATGATCAGTCATTGAGAGCAGACACTCATGTGGCCAGGACTAGGGGATGTTGCACTGGAGTTCTAAGTTGTTACATGGTTATTCAGTGGTGTGATGTGAGGGCCTAAGTCACTTAGTCACTTAATGTGTGCAGTGTTTCTGGAACACAGGCTGCCATATTGGTCCATGCACCCCCCACCAACCCCCCCAAATGCCTTCATTTGCTCACTGCAGGGTTACAACTGCTCACTCTAATTAAGAAAGCAGCTTTTATAACTCTCACCATTTCAATCATCATCAATCAAAAAGCAGCACCAAAAAAAGAATAAATCAAACCTAGCTATACTTTAGTGGTGACCCAAACCTCTCTGCTTTTAATAAACACCTATTTGCACAAGAAGGCAATAATTATTCAAATTTATTCTCAGTTGTTGCTCCTCAGGTCACTTCAGTGAACGTGGCCCTAGTAGGCCAGTGCCATTGCACCACTAAATCCATGTAAGCATGTTTGGGGTGAAGACAAGTTGACCATGCACCAGAGAGCCTGGACCAGCAACCTTGAGGAACCATCTCCCCTTCCTTCCTTCTTTTTTTGCACCCCTCTTTTTCTCCTTTTGATCCCTCTGATCTAGTTTGCTGCAAGTGAATACTACCCACACCAAGACTGGCACTACTCTTACGTCCACAACGCCATCCTGGGGCCCTTCGGGGAGCTGATGACGGAGGCCGACCTCCTCCGCATCGAGCGGCAGATTGAGAACCTGACAGTCATGCACAAGGTGACGGAGGTGGAGCGAGAGCTGGAGCAGCTGGAGCAGGAGCTCCACCAGCTGCTGCCAGTGTCGGCGGCGCTGAACCGCGAGCACTTCTCCGTCAACCCCAAGCAGGTCCACGGGCAGGCGGAGGACCTGCCCGCCTGGTGCAGCAAGATCTCCACCTTGCTGAAGAGCATGGCTATCCTGCTGGCCACCCTCGGAGGAAAGGAGATAGACATTCTGGATCTGTTCGCTCCAGGGTACACACACAAGGACGCAAAGAGCTTGATCAAAGCAGGGCAGGGCGGGTCGGCGGCGGCCTCCGGAAACATCGGACGGTCACAGTCCTTCTCCACTCGTGAGGAGGTGGAGAAGGAGATCAGGCAGTGTGGTGTGTCTGTGAAGAATCTGAAAGCCAACTACGAGGTGCAGAGCCAGTCCAAGTACGAGGACGACAACAGGAACAGAGTGTACAGGCGCAAAATGTCGCTACCTGTGGTCAGTGAGTCCAGTTTCCATGCAGAGCCCATCCTTGAGGATGAACTGACGCTCTCTCCAGCCGAGATGCAGTCGAGCAGCATCAATAGTCCTCCTGCATCAGATTTGGAGGCAAACCCTCGTTTCGTAGATGAACCTCTCATCATACCAACCTACGTGCCTCCCACATATACAAATTCAAGTGGCACAACCCAGGGGGACACGCAACATGTAAATGGCATCCATAACTCAGGAGACCCAGTACTGAACTCGGATCAGTCAACACGGAGCCTAGAGGTGCAAACAGACCTGAGCTATGTGCAAGAGTGTATTGAAATGCGCAAAGAACGCATTGTCTTCCTCTTTTTGGAGCACTGGAGGAAATACACCATATCAGAATCCTACAGGCCCAAGTGCAGGTCCAACCATCTTGGAGTGGGGCAAGAGTACCAGCGCTACGACCGCAACCTGCCAGAGATGGATGGTAGCCTGCAGAGTGAGGATGATAAGCTGCTGTACTTTATGAAGCAGAGGCAGGTGGTGGGCAACCTCCTGGGCCACTGGAGAACCATCATGAGTCAGGTGCCCACGCGCCAGATCCGCAGGCTCAGCCGAGCGCAGATGATCTACTGGCCCGAGCACTTCCTCCCCTTCATCAACGGGGCGCCCGTCGACTACGACAGCCTGACCCTCGACCTTTTTATGCTTGGCTACTTCCAGCTGCTGGAGATGAACATGTCTCGCAGCGAGAGGAAGTTCCGGCACCTGCTGTGCTACGAGATGTTCGACCGGCTTGGCAGTCACAGCTGGGAGCAGATCCGATGGTTCCACCGTGATGTCATGGAGAACATTGAGCGAGGGCGGCGGAGTTGGTCCGACAGCTTTGAGGACATCAAAGTAAAGCATTTTGGAGATTCCCCTGATGGCGGAGGGTTGCTGAGTGGCTCGGAGATTGTCCTTCCACCTGAGTTACTGAAAGAGTGGCAGGAGCAAACTCCCACACCGGAACCTCCCCCTGCGCCACCCCAGGAAGTTGTGCAAAGCAATGAAGTGGCCTCAGTGAAAGACACCCCAAAGCATGACAGTCCAAACCCACCACCTCCGCCCCTCCCCCCTCCTCCAGACTCTCAGAGCACTGTGCAGGAACCCATGAAGGACTCTGAACCTGTGCCGGACAGCAAGGCGTCAGATAACACAACGCAGGTGCAGGTTATGGTGGAGAAAGCTACAGGTGAACCTGTACAAACGCCTCTTGAAGAGCCTAACGAAGACTCCATCCAGCTCATCTATGAGCTAAAAGAGTTTAGTAATGAGGAGATCATCAGATACATTGATCGCAGCTTTGCCTTTTGGAAGGAGAAAGAGGCAGAACTCTTTGATATCTAGCTTCAAAAAAAAAACTGAGGGAGAGGGAAAAAGCTACTGTTACGGGTGGCTCATGTTATCTAGGCTGCCCCTTGAAGTCGGTTCAAGAAGGGAGTCAGTGTCTGTTCTGGCGAGTGCCTTAAACACAGATCGAATGATCGGGTGATCAGGTGAACAGTATGACCAAGAAGGGCTACTATAATAGAAGTTCTTTATTTTAGCCAGGTGGAGGAAGTGTTTGAACAGCAGGCTACATATATGATGCATGTTCATCAATTATGAGGTATAGTTAGTAGTAAGTATAACAACTATACAGTTGTTATACTTTAGAGTATTAAACAATGCTAATTGGATACTTCCTCAGAAAAGCTGCTTCTCAGATCTGGTTTGATGGTAACTTTGATCACATATAATATTTCGATACTGATCATTTTGAGTAAATTAACCCTGGGGTGAGCAAAAGGAAGTACTTGCCTTCATTAAAGAGCAACAGCTGTTTTATTGTCATTGTTCATTAGGCACGAACGTGAATGAAAAATTATACCCTGAGATATTACCTTAAAAAAATCACAATACGTTACAAAAATATATTATATAAAGAAAACAAGTATTATTCTATTCCTTGAGTGATGCCATCATCAGATACACTAGGAATTACTCCTAAAACCAATTTGTTTTGAGGTATCTTTAACCTATTCACAAAGTCTCATGGACCGGATGGCATATATGCCTTTACAACATTGTGTCAAGTGTACTTTAGAGAGTTATATCACGGCACAATGATGCCATGGCTGAGGTATGCATGCAGCAGGCTACAAGGCGGACATTTGTTCAAGAGTTTGTAAGACTTTGATTGATTGATTGTGTGATTGATGGAGATAAAGGGTTTAAGTGTGTTCATGTTGATGAGATCATGTACTGTATTTCAGCGTCATGTATTTTTAAAGGAAGCACCTCAATTTGAGCTGTTTTGAGTACTGATTCATTTTCCAGGAAATAGTGCATCTGCTCTGGAGATCACATTTGAACCCTTTAGAATGTAGATCAGTGTGGATCTCAGCACAGAATGATTTTATTCTCACTTTTACGTTTGGTTGGACTAGGGTTTAACGTCGTGTAAATATTTTTGAATAAAACGGCTTTTGTGTGAAATGTTTCTATAAACAGTTTTTCAGTTCCATAGCAAGATAATAAAACTTCAAAACTCAAATATGTTTGGCTTGATAATTCTCAAAAGTACCACATAATTAAAATGCTATCATTATGACCGCTGCGCAATATAGGTTTAGTCAGATTTTTTTTTTTTTTTTTTTTTTTCGCATGTCGCAAATTTCCGTCAAGGATTCCCGGGACACTGAAAGACCGGGGTACACAAAACTTGGTGGGCATGTAACCCCATATGGATAGCATGGAACCATCGTTTTTCATTTTGATCTGTAGCCCCCCCGCTGGACTGCACCCCCCGAAAGGAGGGTAGGGCAGACACAGTTTTCTGTGAATATCTCGAGAACCGTAAGGTTTAGGAGGAACATTTTTTTGTATGTTGATCTCAAGGGGCCATGTCAACCCATTCCATAACCACTCATTTCATGTATAGCGCCACCTAGTTAAACACAAAAATGTAAAAATGAGGTGTTGTAATTGCAGGTATCTGTGACCTAACATAGTCAAAACTGCATGAAATTGGAAGTGTAGGATCATTATGACACCCTCTAAATGCACGCCAAGTTTCGTGGAATTCTGTTAATGGGGGGCCACACAATAAATTAATTTATGTTACTAGACACCAACTGGCCTGTAGGTGGCCGGAGACAGTTTTCTGTGAATATCTCGAGAACCGTAGGGCCTAGGAGGTCCACCTTTTTTGTATGTTGGTCTTAAGGGGGCATGTCAACCCATCCCATTACCACTTATTTCATGTATAGCGCCACCTAGTTAAAAATTAAAAAGCAGGTGTTTTCATCACAATATCTCTGGCTGATATGGTCAAAACTGCACGAAATTGAAAGTGTAGGATCATTATGACACCCTCCAAATGCATGCCAAGTTTTGTGAACTTTCGTTCATGGGGGGCCTTACAATAAAATAATTTATGTGTACATTTAGTGACCGTACACCAACAAGGATTCCCGGGACACTGAAAGACCGGGGTACACGAAACTTGGTGGGCATGTAACCCCATATGGATAGCATGGAACCATGGTTTTTTGTTTTGATCTGTAGCCCCCCCCGCTGTACTGGACCCACCGAAAGGAGGGTAGGGCAGACACAGTTTTCTGTGAATATCTTGAGAACCGTAGGGCCTAGGATGACCAATTTTTTCCGTATGTTTGCCTCCAGGGGTCATGTTAACCCATTCCATGTGCACACATGTGCATAAACAGATACACACGCACACACATACATTCACAGTTATCATACGTATGACACATACTCACACAGTAGACATATGTACGCATGCATGCACATGCACAAACACACATACGCAGGCAAACACACAAGCACGCACACACACACACACACACACACACACACACATAAACATAAACATGTACACGCACACATGCACACAATTCAAGAATTTCTCAGAATTATGAACAGGCAAGATGGGGGTGGGGTTGTATAAAATTAATTTTACATGTGAAATCTATGAACTAATCATGTTTTGGTACTTGTTGTCTAGCAGATACCAGTGAGAACTGAGTGTGGATAATGCAGTTTAGTGAGACAGTCATATAGGCCTTTCAGCGTGATTTATTGGGCTATTTATTGGACTGGGCGGCGGTCATATTTTGTACCGCTCTGCGGTACATCTAGTTTACTACATAACTATAATATATTGTACATAGTCCATATTATGTGCAACATATGGCAGTAATGTACAGAATAATGGCTAACACAGCGTACTATGCAGGTCTGTGTATCATACTACTTGGGGACGGATGTTCGGTACTGACACAGCACGCGGTCGTTTCCATCTTCCCACACTACACATTTACGTATGGGCTCGTCAGACACAGAATCCCTCTTAGAGCCCCCTGCTGCTGTGGCTTAGTGCTGAGGTAATGGGGTTACATCAGCAGATGACCTCTGATCTTCTTTCAGCCAGTCACTCGGAGGCGGATGGTGTGACACAGGTAACTATAGTCTATAGAGGGCTATATATGGAACGCAGCTGAAGAAGTCTATGGGAGACTGGTGGACCCTGTAGCGAGGACACTGTTCCTTGTCCTTAGAATGCTACACAGAATTAGAATTGAGCATTCTTGGATTATAAGCCACAAATATGCATGTGGTGTGAATGGGGACTAGAGAAATGGTTGATAAGGTGGGGAGAATAGCACGCTGCGTGTGTTGACATGGTCATGAGTGCATTAGATCAGTGTTTCTCAAACCTTTTCAGAGGAAGGACCACTTAACCAATAAAAAAGAAACGCACGGACCACCTAGCTAAAAAAAAAGAAAAGATTAGACCTACTTCAACAATATACAGTATTAGCCTACACAATAGGCCTACTCACTGAACCACCTTGCTTATTATCTTTGCAATTTTCTTATTGTATCAGAGGATTCATATGATTTAAATCTTAGGCTACATGGACAGGTTACAGAACTGTTTGGATTAACATACAAGTTGGTTCAATATTGCAAACAACTCATCTATATTATATTTTACCACGTCTGCTCGCGGACCACTTGTGATAGCTTGCGGACCACCAGTGGTCCCCGGACCACACTTTGAGAAACACTGCATTAGATTACATTGTGGACTGGATACTGCAGGGTAAATAGTAAAGAACTGTTGGTGTGTATGCAGGGCCCATACAAAACAGATCAGAAACGTAATGGTGATAAAACAGCACTCGTGCTTTTTCAAAGCAGCTTATCAGCTAGGTAAGCACGCATAATCCCAGTGCATATAACAGTGACTAGCCCAATTCATGCTGAAGTTAATGTTAGCATGAGTCAAGTACACTAGTGACTACGTATTTCCATCTAGTTCTTGTCATTTTAACTAGCTGTAAACTTTTCTTTGGTATCAGCCAACCAGGTGTCACATGTTTCTTTTTTATGTTGCTATAATCCTGCTGGGAATGATTAATTATTAATAATGAAGATACCTTACTTGGGTACTTCGAGTTTAAGCAGTGAAAAGGGCTGATGAGAGTTGGGTTTGGGTAACCTATCTGTAGGGTTGAGAAAATGAGATAGCCAAGATGGCTGCCCTCTCACCAGCACTCTGATTACCGTGTGTGTGTGTGTGTGTGTGTGTGTGTGTGTTTGTATACATATGTATATTTATGTGTGTGAGAGTGCTTAAATGTGTGCAATTATATTTGCTTATATGTAGGCTATGTACTGTGTATGTATATGTATTTGTATTTATTCTTCTTTTTGGACTCTTGGTGGTAGTTTATCATTCAGTCCAAGTAGCTTAACTGTTTGGTAAGAGGCCATTAGTGAGGCTCTGAGACTCTAACTCTAGCTCTAACTTCTGTAGGTATTTTGAAAGATATCAAGGATATGTATAACGGACATAGTACATCAATTACCACTCTGATCTGGCATTGTGTATTTCATTTTTAATTTCTCTCCCTAGAGATATTTAGCCACACTCAGAAGAGGAAAACAGATTGTGCATGTGCCTTAAGACATGTTTGTGTGATATGTGAAGAGCTATTTTAAACAGAAATACATTTAGGGAGAGTTCATTGTATCTGAGTTCTTTTGAAGTAGATGCATGTGAAAGTGAAAGACACAAATAGCACACATGACATGTATTGGACAGTTTGAAGACACACTGTTCCAGATGAAGTACTACAGCAGAAGGTGAACTTTATATATTTACTCCTTTCCCCTGGGTTTGTTTTTGGTGCCCTGAGAGAAAATAGTGTGTTTAATCTAGCTGAGTGTGGTGGCGTGTTGGACTAAAGCCCCTCGTTCCCTCTGTGGTTCCCAGGTTGACGAGGAGGCTGCCAAGCTAGCCTCCATGCCTGCCTGGAGGAGAGACATCATGAAGAAGAAACTGGATGACGAGAAGTGAGTGAGACGCTGACCTCCAGCTGTGTCCTGCCTCTGTCCCCTTCCGGGGTCGCAACCCTCTGTTTCCGCGGCGACTCCTCTCTTCCTGATGCCTCCTTGTCTCTGTGTTTGTCAGAATTTATGTGTTATATATATTTATGTATAATGTGTTTCTCTAATTTTCTTCTGCCTGCCTTGTTTCTGTCTGATTTTTGTGAAATGGTCCCCATATGTGAAACAGTTGGAAAGTCACTTTATATGCTGCAATGAAATGCAGGAAAAGCCTCCCCCAAGGCATGATGCAGAGATAATTGTTCAGTGAATACATGATTTGTGAAGAGGTGCTTTTAATTGAGTATTAACTCAAGCAACTTTTTGAGATACCTTTCTTGTTGAAGTTGTTAAGAAGTATTTGTTGTAGTTGTAGAAAAGTAGTAGTTGTTGTCATTAGTTTGGAAGTATCTCAAAGTGCTTGAACACATTTGGATCCATTGGATCCATTTGGAAATGATGCATGATTGTGTTGTATGATTTCCTGTTTACATGGGTTCCGTAGCAGTAGTAATGTGACTCTTACATGTATACTTATTCTATTTTTTATGCTTGTACCCAATTGGTTGGACAGAGAACAGAAGAGGTAAGAAATTAAAATCTTTTAATCTTACTTACAATGATGTATATTTATTATATTTGAATTATCAGTCCAACATGCAGTGGACAGCTTTATGTCATAAGAGTGAAAAAAAAAACTTGGTCGGGACTTTCAAATGACGAAGTTTAGATTGTGAAAAAGTGTACTTAAAATATTGTGAAATTCCTTATTACATGCTCAATGGCCACATTTATCATTTATGCAGACTATCACAAGTTATGGAAAAATCTTTACTGACAGGGGCAAGGCTGTCTATTGCACTAATGTCTGTCCTGTGGTAATGTTGCCACCTAGTGGTAAATGTTTTACTTAGAAATGGGAATTCAAATAAAATACATCTCATACCAAGTTTGTTTGGAGTAATAAGATTAGCAAACAATTTTAAACAACAAAAGATTAATTCCTCTCCTCTCCTCTCCCCTTATACACTTGCAGAAAAGAGGAGGAACGTGCAAAGAACATGAAGGAGTCGGAGGAGAAGCAGGAGCTAGAGAAACTACGAACCTTAGGATATGATGAAACAAAACTGGCGCCATGGCAACGGCAGATCATTCTGAAGAAAGGAGACATTGTAAAAGAGTAGAGCCCCCCCACACACACACACACACACAAACACACCCCACCTCATTCTTTCCAAATCCCCATGGCCCTTCAGTCACTACCTGCAGACCACAGTTCTCATCTGTTACCTGATGGACCAGAACAAACCAGATTGGGTCTCAACCCAGCTTGCTTGTAGCATGAACCAATGCCCACAATGACATTGTTTTTGTGCTCCAACGCACATTATAGAATACGCTTTGACCATGCAGGACTGCTGCACAAGCATAGCTTAGTTTCATTTGGAATAACACATGGTAAACCAGTAGGTACTGAGACCAGGATCAGGTCCTTGTCAATATAAGCTCTTAGCTGCATATGTTTCATGTGTAATTTAGGGTCAAACCATGTCACACAGACTGGTTTACCTACATGCTTTGTTTCCTATTATTGTGCAGCTACTGTACAGTTCTTAACACGTCTCATTTTACAAACCTATGCATTTCAGCAAATGTACAGAACTACCGAATTCTAACTTCATCTGTCCAATGCTTATTTTATGGCAAACATGTATAAATTTAACATAACTAATGTGTCTCCTCAACTATAAGTTTAATCAACCCTACAGCATAATATGTGGCACTGCTTCAATTAGGAATATGTTGATACATATTTAATATTGAGAGGTTCATAAAGATGTAATAATTTGAGAATGCACAAACTTTATGTTATCAAGATCGATCATGACTTTAACTATATTTAACAAGACATAAAAAAATAGTTATGTTATATGCAGGCACATGTTATTTATCTCAAAGTTCACCTTTTGGCTTAGGCCAAAAAAACTGCCAAAATGGATCGAGCACTAAACTGAAGCTTAATCCAAACACACTTGGAAGATTCATCTACGTATGCGAGAGGAGTTTGGATTGAGTTTGGGCAAATTTCAGCCTATCTCTTCTCTGGCCCGTTGCACACTGCTAAAAGACCTGTGTTATAGTGAAAGGTGTTTTGTGATGGCTAAAAGTCCTTAAAATAAATGTTGACACACTTACGGGGACACTTTGTCAAATGTTTCCCAGCGTTACCATCGGGCAAGCCACAGGCACAAGCATTCTGAGTTTAAATACAAAATGGTGTCTCTGTTGCCCCCTTTCTTATATTTAAATCCATGCCTTGGTTTCCTTATTCTCAGACTATGGGACCAAATCAGTGGTAATATCTCTAGGTCATCAACATCATATATCTGTAACATGGCTTTCTTAACACACCCACTTTTTTTTCAGATGGACGTTAGATTGTGCACTGTCATTAGATCCTGTTCAGCACAGTAGACCTCAGAAAAGTGCCGGATGTGTCTTTTTGAATGTGTGTATATATGGTCTCTGTCCTTTGTCATAAAATGTGCTATAGATAAACTTGTCATTTTAATTGTACATTTTTTGATTGTAAAAACACCTAAATTATATATGATATATAAATATAATAGTGATGCATGGTCCTCATTGAGTTATCACTTGGGAACATTCAATTAACTTCATTGGATGCCATATTGATGTTGAAAATTCAAAAGATGTAAATGTCATTGCCATTAGAAGATTTTTCTACATTACTGCTGTACATAGTGAGAGCTGAACTTCCACAGTCCTTTACTGTAAGTGTGTATCAACATTGCATCAGTTTCCTATTCTCAGCCTTGCTTGCATAGGATATCTGTTTATTAACATAAAACTTCCTCTACAGACTGTCAGAAGTAATTCAAATAAAATTTTTAAATCAAATCATTGTATCTGGATATTTTCATGAATAGTAATATTAATATATAGTGGTCATGTTTACTGGTATGTCAAGGTGCAGTCAGCGATTTCACATGGCTTTGCGTTTGTTTATGTTTAGATTTAAATTTCTCAACCGATGCTTTTGCCCAAAACATACATTATATTTTAGGGGTCATCCCTATGTTCCCCAGGTCCTATGTTCCCCGCTCGGGGTTAGGGTTAGGGTTAGGATTATGGTTATGGTTAGGTTTTTAAAAAAGGGTCCTATGTTCCCCGGTCCCATACAAAGCAGGGAACATAGGACCCGGGGAACATAGGTACGCTCCCATATTTTAACCAAGGACCAAACAAAACACACCAGAGAGGTAGCTCACCCCTCCCTTCAGTAGAGGTAGCTCACCCCTCCCTCCCTTTCCCAGAGAAACTCCACACAGGGTATATTGTTGTTGTTTGTTTGGGGGGCAGGCTTCCCCCACTTTGTTGTCAGTTTTCGGAGCCTACGCTGTCTACGGATGGGCAGCTAGGAGATGTTTGCTGAACATGACAAAAAAATGTTATGGGCTTGGAAACGCGTACAATCGCTGTTTCACTTTTTATTATTTTTTTATTGCAAACACCATTGACATTAAAGAAAATGCAACACTACGACATGCACAAGAATACTACATAAGACAAACAGATGTACATTACACAAACACATACTGTAACTTAACAAGGCATCACATTGACTTGGCTTCTTAACACAACATAACATTAATAACAGAAAGGCTAAGGATGATTTGCGTCCAGGATGATTACAGATATGATTATCAGGGATGAAATTGATGACCGGAATGAAAAGATGGGGGGGGGGGATGGTAGCTCTGAGAGTGTGAATGAGGTGGTGTTGGGATGGGGGTGGGGGTGGGGGGTGAGGGGTAGTGAGTGTGTGAGGATGTATGTGTGTGTGTGTGTGTGTGTGCATATGTGTAAGGCTGGCTTGCTGTTGGGCCAGGAGGAGAGAAGCTGGAACACAGAGAGGAAGGGTTTTAGAGGAGAGGAGTTGTAATTATTCTGTTAAGATAAGTGTAATAATAAGAATAACTGATTGCCTGACTGATCGCCAACCTGGGCACCCATTAATGGCCACAGATCCACCTAGCCCCCGCAGTTATACTGCGACGAGCTGACAGGGGAGGACCTGCGTGCCACCCAGGCCCCCAGCATATGCACACATCCCCCACTACCACGACCAACCACACCTCACCCCCAGACCTCCACCCAACACGCCACTCTTGACCTAAATATGTATGTGAATGGCTAGGTTGAGGGCTCTATCTAGTGTGTAGCATTAAAAGAAGTGGGCATGCATGGTGAATATCTGTCAGGATTTCCCCATGCACACCACACTTACCCTGTGTAAGATGTATGCCTCCTCTGTAATGTGTGCATTAAAATAAGTGAGGCATGCAGATAGACACCTGATGAGGCATCTACCTGCACTCCACTCTTACCCTAGCCTGTTTTGTAGTTTTTGTATATGTTTGATGAATGTCACCTAACATGTAGTGCAATTAAAAGAGAGTAAAGCGTGCTGTGTGCTTCCAGGACAAGGCGTGTGCATGAGCGCATGAGGAGGGTGCACAACGGGGGCCCAAGGCCAATAGATAACCCACAGGACCCAACCAATGCCAAATCCACACAGCGACCCGCCAGGACCGAGTCTCCCAAGCCATCCAATGGGGCCCCGGCAGAATAACAATGAGAGAGGCAGAGAGAAAGATTGAAATTAGTAAAGTTTATCAGAGAATGTAAATAAAAGGGGGAGGGGAAGAAGGGGATGCTATTTATTTGCTATTTATAATAATAATAATAATAATAATAATAATAATAATAATAATAATAACAATAATAGTTCCAGCTACTATCCCCTGCCCAGTGTTCGATGATATGTGTATCTGTTGATGAAGTGTGTTATGATGGTGTGGAGATGGATCTCAGGCAAAGAGGGTCAGGACTGTAAGTAGGTGAAAAAGGGGTACCAAGGAGAGGTTGTATCCTGAGTATTGATTAAGTTTGTAGATGATAGGTTTTCTAATGATATATAGTCTGTTAACAAGTTTTTCCAATGAGTGATGTGAACTTTGTTCTTAGATTTCCAGTTCATGAGGATTGTTTTCTTGGCGATAGTCAGCGCTACCAGCAGTGTTTTATTGCAGGAGTTGCTTAAATTGACTGTGGATGTATCACCAAGTATGCATAAGGAAGGGGATGCTGATGACAGCCAAAGATGGAAGAGAGAGATTTTGTGACACTCACCCAGAAGTGGTTGATTGGAGTGCAATGCCAAACCGCATGTCTGGGTTATTTTGTGTGTAGTGAGAGCATAGATCCGAACCAAACCCCATTTTAGCCAATTTATGTGCAGTGAAGTGAAATCTGTGAAGAACCTTGTATTGTATTAGTTGTAGATTACTATTCTTTGTCATGAGGTAGATGTTTTTGCACATTTTGGTCCAGAAGTCGGCACCGGGAGTACTTGATAAGTCTGATTCCCATTTGTGATATGGCAGGCCAATTGTTTTTTCTGAACGAGATATCATTTTGTAAATTTGGGAGAGTATTTTTTTGGGAGAGGGTTCACCCTATCAAATGCTTTTTCTGCGTCCAGAGTTGCTATGATGGTATTATCTTGAAATTTGTGGAGTGACACATTATATTAAACAGTCTGCGGGTGTTGGTGGATGAAATTCTGCCTTTAATGAAGCCTGTTTGGTCTGGGTGGATAATGGATGGGGTGACCTCTGCTAATCTGTGTGCTAGCATTTTTGCGATTATCTTATTGTCCACATTGAGGAGAGAGATTGACCGGTAGCTGGATGGCAATGTTGGGTCCTTATTGGGCTTGAGGAGCAGTGAAATTGAGGCTGTGGTGGAACTAGTTGGAAGACGTCCTTTCTGTTTTGATTCATTAATCATTCTGGTGAAAAGTGGAGCTAAGATGGTCCAAAATTGTTTGTAGAACTCAGCAGGAAAGCCATCCGGACCTGGTGTTTTATTATCGGGCATCTGTTTCAGGGCATCAAACAGTTCTTGTTGAGTTATAGGTGATTCCCGGTTTTTTATTTCGGTCTCATTGTGTTGTGGTAATTTGATGCTGTTTAGGAAAGAGTCTATGAATTCCTGGTTGGGGTTTATTTCTGAAGAATATAGTTTATTGTAAAACTGGTAAAAAACATGATTTATTTCTTCAGGTGAGCTGGTTAGCTTCCCTGCTGAGTTCTTTATGACCGGGATTGTTGATTTTTCTTTGTTACATTGGATTTGATTTGCTAAGTACTTACCTGATTTATTGCGATGGTGGAAGTTTTCCTGCATTAGACGGTGAATCATAAATTGAGTGTGTTTATTGAGTATTTCATTGAGTTTGAATTTATGTTTCCTAAGTTTTGCCTGTGTTTCTTCAGTTGGGTTGCTTGTATTGGTTTCTTCTAACTGTTTAATTTTATTGTTGAGTTTTACTTCCTGTTCTTTTTCCTTCTTTTTTTGTATACTGAATATGAGATGATTCTTCCTCTGAGTACTGCTTTTCCTGTTTCCCACAGAAGGGAAGGAGATGATTCAGGGGAGTCGTTCATTTCTAGAAAGAATGCCCACTCTCTCCCAACAAAACTGATGAAATTTGGGTCTTGTAAGAGGGATGTATTAAAGCGCCATTTGCTAATTGGTCGCTGTTGGTTAGTTATGTTCCATTTAATTGTAACTGGGGCATCGCTAATGACTATGGGATGAATTGTTGAATCAGAGATATTTTTCATTATAGAGTTGCTGGTTAGAAAATAATCAATACGGGAATAGATGTGGTGGACCAGAGAGAAAAAAGAGTAGCATTTGGAGTCTGGGTGCTGAAGCCGCCAACAATCGCCAAGGCCAGAATCGCTCATGAACTGTTTTATTGTTTTTGTGGATTGCCAGATTCGTTTTGCTTTTAGAGTGATCAGATCTGTCAATTGTGGGGTCTAACACTGTATTGAAGTCAGCCTCTGCGATTATGATGGGACAGCCAGATAGAGTTGAGATGGAGGTGAAGAGGTTCTGAAAAGCTGGGTTGTCTGTATTAGGGGCCATAAACATTAACAATTGTTACAGGGTATTGTGAATTGAGATGTTTATGATGACAAAACGTCCTTCTGGGTCTGTGATGGTGGCGTTATGGATGAATGAGATTCTTTTGTTAATCAGAATGCAAACTCCCCTTTGTTTTGTATTGTAATGAGATGAGAAAATGTGATTGAATTGTCCTGATTTGATGCAGGTGTAGTCTGATTCTGAGAGATGAGTTTCTTGTAGGAGACATATGTCAGCTTTTAAACTATCCAAATGATTTAAGATTTTGAGCCTCTTTGCCTGAGATCCAATCCCACGGATGTTCCAGGTCAGGAATGTAAGTGGTACCATGTTGTGATTGTACAGTTCTGAAAATGTTTGATAAGATGGGCATTGTGTGTGTGAGAGTGTGTGCAGGTGTCAGTTAGATAGGAGAGGGGGGGGGTGGAGGAATAGGTATGTAATGTGGTGTGCGAATGAGATGTAAAGGGTAGGGGCTGAGAAGAATATAGAGAATAAAGAGGTAGGAATTTGGTTCTGGAGTGGTGACAGCATGAAAATTTCCTGTTTAGCATTGAAAACATACAGATCATAATTTGACTTTAGCCTATAGACATAATAAACAAACACAGACAGGACACACAAGCAAACATGTATAGACAAAACACCATGAATAACATTAAACATTGAGAGAGCAAAAGAGAATGGGTGGGTAGGGGGAGCAAAAGGAGTGAAAGATATCTATCATTTGCTGTTTGACCTTGGTGACAAGCTGGACCAAGTCTGGATGTAGGCTAGGCTATACTGTTAAAAGTGATTCTTATCAGTGTATTTCAATTAACTTTTAACTTTAAGTGTTTGCTAATTAAAGATGGAGCCTGCTGTTAAAACAACAACAGGTTAGGCGAGTAGGATAATGACTATAGGTAAGAACCATGTTTATCATTCAGTCTAGGGACAGACTTGGAATTTAGGCATGCCATCAGGTTAGTTTTGCTACTGAGTCCAGCATGGGAGATAAATCTCTTTAAATCAGTGGTTCTCAAACTTTTCAAATGGGTACCACCCATGTACCACCTCAGAAAACAATTGGCTCTCCAAGTATCACTTGTTCTGGGCTCATTGTCACCAACTTTAGTTTCTGCTCAACATATTCACCACACTTCTCTTTCTAATACTTCCCGTTTGGAGGCATGATTGCATGAATGTTTTTAATCCATAATGTCTGCTTCCTTCTCCTTTGCTTGCCATCACAGCTTAGCATTAGCAACCATTTGCTAATGCGCCATACAGTAAAACTATAGGCCTACTGGCTCCTATTGGCTGATATAAAAACGAATGTAGGCCTACTTTTTTAATGAAAGACAAAACATAGTTTTCAGTTAATTTCAGTGATCACGTGGTTAAGGATTTTGAATTATATGGATATAATTTGAAGTGATTTTTGAAGTGATCTTTATATATAAAAAAAACTTCTCGTGGAGTAGGAGTCAGTGTAGTCTGGTAGGCTACCCGTACTACAGTTTGAGAACCACTGCTTTAAATCATTTTTGCACTTCTTGTAGCCTTAATTAGGCCTAGGCTACAGGTTGTGAGTACATGTTAATACCCATGTTTTAAATAGGCTATGATAGGCATAGGCTATTTTATGTGGATCATTCATGAAATCTCATTGGTTACTTTTCTACTGTATGCTTGTTTCCTAAAAACAATGTTTTACAATGTGAGATAGACTCATAGACTGTAAAAAATAGGATAGACTGTATTGATAAACAATGTAACATACACTATATAATACAATATTATATAATGTGACAGTTTTGGCGACTGACGCAATTTGTCTGCAAGTTTTCATACCTCCGGCCCATCCTGGCCTTTCGGCTGTATAATTGGAGCACAGAGCTGTTTCCGTGATTGTAATCCCGCCCCGTCGTAAAGTTGCTGTTCCCCATGCTGCCTGGCCGGTGGTGAGGTGTGTGTGGTTGTCTGTGAAATATGGCGGATGCGACGACACTGTTTGTATCTATTGGGCTTAGCGAACAGAAAGCTAAAGAAACTCTTAAAAATGAAGCTCTCAGTTCGACTTTGAAGGATGCTATTGCCCAGGTAAGCAGAGAACCGAACACGATGTGGGTCACTAGCGATAGCATAGCCTCGACTGCTTGCTAGCTTGCTTAGATCACATTAGCTCTGTGCAAGCTTCTTCGTGGGCCACTTTCTTTCTGGCTGATGTTCCAACCAGGTCCTAGTATCATCTGGTATGACCATCTAAATTTGTAACTTAGCTCCAAGTTTGACATTTACACGACATAATTGTTTCGATGACCGTCAAAGTAAATATGTCCATTGTAACTTACATTGTTTTTGTTTCTACTGAGACAAGCAAACTTCTGTTTGACATGCTGACGTATCGTTAAGTGCAATGTAGAGATTGCCTTGCGTCAATTTGTTTAACCATCACAAGGACTAATATTCTTTTTCGTTTTTTTCAGGCACAGAATGTGGTGGGGTCCGCGGCAATTGACAAGGCTATGGGGACCCTTCTGTATAGCATGGCCTCACGTATCAAGGATACAGGTCGTCTAGGCTTCCTCACAGAATACATAGCCAAACGCAAGATCACCTCCGATTTACAGCTCTCAGGTAAATACACAGATTTACCATTTAGCTGGTAAGTATGGAGAAGGTTGCAGCAGGCCTCCTGAAACTCTATGAAATAGTATGAAAAATCACTGTCAGTAGAGCTTTCATAAGCTTTTGCTTTCGCTTTCACTGTTGATTTATTCTTGTATGTGATGGTCCATGCAGCTGCTTTGGAGTTTGTGAAGAGCCACCCTCAAGACCCCTTAGACCGCAGCGCCTTCGAGTCCTCCTGTGGTGTGGGCGTGGCCATCACCCCAGAGCAGATCGAGGATGTGGTATGTTTCATCATTGTGGAATTTTCTCACTGACATACAGATTGCTAAATCTCTATCAAAGAAGACAAAAAATCTCAAATAATATATGTGGCTGACTGTCTTTCTCTCTCTTTCTCACCCCTCATTACATGTTCAGGTTGAGCAGGTCATCAAGAAGTACAAGAACCAGCTGAAGGAGGAGAGGTATCGCTTCAACATGGGCCTGCTTATGGGTGAGCTTTTTCAACTGTTTGTGTTCGCCCTGTCTTCTCGACATGCCTCATTTATAGTAATGTAGTAATGAGCGTCTTTTACAGGTGAAGCCCGGGCTGGCCTCAAGTGGGCTGATGGGAAGATCATAAAAAACGAAGTGGACATGCAGGTAAGTGTGTGTGTGTGTGTGTGTGTGTGTGTGTGTGTGTGTGTGTGTGTGTGTGTGTGAACTCCATGTATCAGTGTGTGTGAACTCCATGTATCATTGTACATCATTTTTGCCTTTTGTTTTTTGACAGGTCCTGCATCTCTTGGGTCCAAAGACCGAGGCAGACTTGGAGAAGAAGCCCAAGGTGAGTTGAAGTTTGAGTTTGCTGACTGCTTGGCTCCTGATGTCAGGGTTGTGGGCTGGCCCAGGACCATTGAGCCGGTCACCTCTGCATTCACCAGGATATAATGAAAGACCATTTCATCCTTATATTTTCACTGTCACAACTAGACCATCCTGGAACTCTTGAATACTGTACATGCAGTTTAAGGCTACGTTTATACGGTGACAATGAAAAGAGAAGACGCAGAAGTGGCGTCTCGTCTTCATTTTTTTTATTCGCGTTTAGATGAGCATCTCAGGGGGAAATCTTTGTTTATATGAAGACGCAAGAGTATGTGATATTCGATTGGATATGCATTCCAGACCGCTGGGTGGTGGTGTGATAGAACCCGATGCGTCCACGGCATGACATTCTAATTTGACAGTTTAGCCAGAGAGGTACTAATCAAGGATCTTTGGTTTTAGGCGGAGGCGCAACCGAATTAGATCTTCAAAACTCTACACTCTGGAAGGAGTCTTCAGATTTTTGCGTCTTCAAGCCCCGATGGCGGGGTCGCTGTGTAAACGAAAGGCACTTATGATAAAATATTTTGTTGTCTTCCTTCGCAATCGTCCTCGTATAAACGGTCCCTAAGGAGTACTGCAGATAGCAAAAGCTCTCCTGGATTGTTTGCTGTTCAGTCATGCTATGCTACTGACAACATTTCTCTTATCTTATCATAACCATTCTCAAATAAGAAGAATGGAACTGCTGTGTTTGCCTGCCTATTTTCTCTCTGCCCTCTGTACAACATTTATCCTAAATTATGACACATCTCAAGTTTCAAACAGTACCATCTCTCCCTGTGTGTTGGCTTTGTGTTGACTTGTTTTGGCTTTAGGAGCTTGCACACTGCTCCAACAAACTCCAACATTCTAAAGTTGACAGCTGTTGGAAATAGTCTTTAGAATGTTCATAAAACCAACTGCCAGTCCACACTGTGATGTCTCCATCCAACAAACGCCAACAAAGACAGACGGCCGGCTCACACTGACCCAACTGTTGGTGTTTGTTGGAGTTTGTTGCTGTTTGTTGGAGCAGTGTGCAAGCTCCCTTTGAGACTGTGAGCTCTGACCCCAGATGTGTGTTCCAGGCTCCCAAAGCCAAGGCACCAGAGAAGGAGAAGCAGGAAGTCGGTGGGGCTGTAAATGGTGAGTCATTTGGGCAGAGTTTGCTAATAAACCATAATAACGAAAAATGAAAGCCATTGTTTAAGCTCTGTTAAACTTTCTGGTCTCTCTCTCTTTCTCTCTTTCTCTCACCCTCCCTCCCTAATCCCGTGTGTGTGTGTGTGTGTGTGTGTGTGTGTGTGTGTTTAGGGGAAGTCAAGATGGAGGCTAAGTCACTCATGGAGCAGTTGAGAGGAGTGGCCCTAAACTTTCATAAGCCAGGTGAGAGATCTGCATAGGTTCCTTATTGGCTTCTTCTCCTCTTGGCTAACACCGCAGTTTAAACTCATGTGCCATGTGTCCACAGGGGAGAACTTTAAGACCGAGGGATATGTTGTCACACCTAACACCATGAGCTTGCTTAAGAAGCACCTAGAGACCACGCGTGGACAGGTGTGTGTGTCTGTGTTGGGGCAGGGGTGTTATCAGAGCCAGCAGAAATGCATACATATCTCATAAATATAACCAGTGCGCTCTTGCTGTTCTTCCCTTTTAGGTCCGTACGCGTTTCCCCCCAGAGCCCAATGGCATTCTCCACATCGGTCATGCTAAGGCCATCAACTTCAATTTTGGCTATGCAAAGGTATAGCAAGAAGCATCAATGAACGAACACACACACACACACAGAGAATAGCACTGACTGCAGATCAGGCTGCTCTACTGCATAGTTTAAAGCCCCCACTCTTACCATCTTGCTCAGACCTGTTCTGTAATCCCCGTCTCTGCAGGCTAATAGTGGCATTTGTTTCCTGCGTTACGATGATACGAACCCTGAGAAAGAAGAGGAGAAGTACTTCACTGCCATCAGGGACATGGTGGAGTGGCTGGGTATGAAGTTGTGTTTGTTGTGTTTTGGTTATATATAATATTCATCAGAATGATATAATATTCATCGGAATGAATGTAAAGTCAATGGTTCCATGCCAGCTAATGGTTTAAAAGCACATCTTGGCATGTTATGGGTCCTAATGGTACGTTTGTGTTGGTATGTTGTGCAGGTTATACACCATATGATGTCACGCATGCCTCCGATAATTTCCAGCAGCTTTATGACTGGGCAGAGGAACTCATTCGCAGGTAACCTTTCACTGTGTTGTTGATCTGTTAAGTTGATTCCATGGGTGAATCCTCTATGTCACTGTGTGCCCCCCTCCCTCCTCTTGGTCTCTCGGTTTCATAAGTGTTGCTCTTAGTGTTGCTCTAAGTGTTGCTCTTAGTGTTGCTCTTAGTGTTGCTCTTAGTGTTGCTCTTAGTGTTGCTCTTAGTGTTGCTCTTAGTGTTGCTCTTAGTGTTGGTGTGGTCGTACCCACAGGGGCCAAGCGTACGTGTGCCACCAGCGCGGAGAGGAGCTAAAGGGCCACAATGCGCCGCCCTCACCCTGGCGTGACCGGCCCGTGGAGGAGTCCCTCATCCTCTTCCAGAGGATGAAGAAGGGCATGTTCGCAGAGGGGGAGGCCACACTGAGGATGAAGATGGTCATGGAGGATGGCAAGATGGACCCTGTGGCCTACCGCATCAAATACACGCCTCATCACCGGACAGGAGACACCTGGTACATACATCAACTGGAATATACAGTACAGCAGTACTTTTTTACAGCCTCGTTAAACACCAGGCCTGGTCACTTCTGATTTCCAAGGGCTGTAACCAGCGGTGAAATTAAACTTTAGTTGGTATATAAAATTCTTACTGAATGCTTTCTGAAGTACTACAGTGCAAACACATCTTTCAAGCAAAGGTTTTACATGCAGTAACTACATAAGTAAACAACGTAAATGCCCATTTGTGTCTTTAAACGGACTGCATCAGTGTAGCCATTGGCAGTGCCAACCTTCCTCCTCTGTCTGGTATTGTACAAACATTCACCCAGGCTACTTTCTTTAGACTTTTAATGGGTAAATCAAAGCCACGGCATGAGATACTGACTGGCACTGTGCGTATGCTGTATGTAAGGGATAATGTATAGGACGCTGGTCATTATTTAAGTAATATGCCCCGAGAGGAAAATAAGTCCCGAGAGGCCGAACAGGACCTTGATGCGCTAGCGGAGGGGTCTTGCTTTGTCCTGAAGGGACTTATTTTCCGATAATGACCGGCGTTCTATACATTATCCCGCTTATTACATGGCTACTTGCCAAAACGAAAAAATCAATTCCACACGATATGACTCTTTAGCCTACATATATTTGTTACCGTTTGTTACCTTTTGCTGAGAAACAAATAGTTCGCAACACACGCTGAACTTGAATCAAACATTCTTTAGAATACAGCTGATCAACCATCTGCTTTCACTTTTGAATGAAGTTCCATTGCAAGAAGTGCAATGGAACTTGAAGACCGGACTACTGCAATGAAGACCGGACTACTTGCAGAGTGATATAAAAGACATGAATAAGAAGCACAAAACCCATTTTCCTTGACAGCGGTCTGTTATCGAGAAATAACAGACCTGTTATCGAGAAATAACAGACCACCGAACGTTGGGAAGGCCCATTCAAGTGAATGGGCCTTCTGCAGTATTATGAAGAGCCGTGTAATAAAATATGATGGCACATCATATATGATGCACAAATGTCATAGTAAAATGTACACATAATGCAATATGTTTGTCACAGCTAGCATGTCTATGGACATTTCAGACCTCTAAATAAGTTGTTTTACTGTCTGTTTTCTCTTCAGGTGCATCTATCCAACATATGACTACACACACTGTCTCTGTGACTCCATTGAACAGATAACGCACTCACTCTGCACCAAAGAGTTTCAGGCAAGGTTTGTGTGGATCTCGTGCTTTAAATATTCGTCTCCTCAGATCATTTTGCCTTTGCATTGTACTTGATACGTGAATGAGCAGTAGTTTTGTTGTAGTGCTCAATGTATCTGTAATAAGGTCAGGCCTGCTGATAATATCATTCTGTTGGTTTATTGGCATTGGTTGCAATATGGCCACTGGCTGTATACTGAAAAGAAATACAATTTTGGATGAGATGCTATATTTAGCCAAATCCAAGCAGAAAGAAGTGTGCCCTTAAAGCTATTCTTCCACTCTCTCATCATGATCTGACAGCAAGGCAGACACAAACTCCTGATGAACTTAAGTCATGGATTAATGTCTTTTGATCATTATATCATAGGATAGAATTTGTGAGCTGCTGTTGGTAGTCTGATGATGAATTGTTACACTCCATAAAATATGTTCAATACTCACAGTGCAGTACTGTTGTTGTAACTGCTGGTGTGTCCTACAGGCGGTCATCGTACTACTGGCTGTGTAATGCTCTAGATGTGTACTGCCCGGTGCAGTGGGAGTACGGCCGTCTCAACCTCACATACACCGTGGTCTCCAAGAGGAAAATCATCAAGCTGGTGGAGATGGGAGTCGTCAGGTAGGCAACAAACACACTGCTACAGCACCCGCCTTCACAGATGTGTACTGTCATATGAACTTCATGGTAGTGCAAAAGGGACTTTTTATATGATGCCATTGTGCCTTGATGTAAGCACTAGAAGACACTGGTTGGACTCTGGTTGCTTAAGTGTTTTATGGGTACTTGTTGGTTACCATAGGTTTGCATTTTATAGGGAATAACTAATTGGTGTGTGTGTGTGTGTTCCAGGGACTGGGATGACCCACGCCTCTTCACTCTCACTGCTCTCAGGAGGAGAGGCTTTCCTCCACAGGCCATCAACAACTTCTGTGCACGGGTAAGACTGGACGGAGTGGCCACAAAACCAATGTTCAGACTGGGCCGACTGCACATGGTTACATGGTTACATGGTTGTGAATCTGAACAGCCTCAGAGAGTGTCCTCCACAGTTGCATCCATTCCTGTACTACTTTGCATCTGTTCAAAACATAAGAATGGCACAAGGGTCGGTGTCCTTTGTGTTCAGTGTCATATGTGGGCTTGAAAGGAGTGCATGAGCCAAAGGCCAAAAGGATGCTGGTTGAACTGGTTGATGTGATCCTGTTTCAGGTGGGAGTGACCGTGGCCCAGGTGACCATGGAGCCTCACCTGCTGGAGGCGTGTGTGAGGGAGGTGCTGAATGAGCAGGCTCCGCGAGTCATGGCTGTGCTTGAACCCCTCAAAGTGACCATAACCAACCTGGCCAGCGAGTCACAGGTAGACACAGACACAGACCTGATGTCTGCATTAGAAAATGCTAAGAAAGATCTCTCTATTAAAAGAGCAATCCTTCTTTCCCGTGTAACGTGTGTAACATGTTCATCTCTTTCTCTTTCATGACTTCTTCACAGATGTCTGTACGCGTTCCTGACTTCCCTGCAAATGAGGCAAAGGGCAGTCACATGGTTCCCTTCTCCAGAGTTGTCTACATCGAACAGAGTGACTTCAGAGAGGTATGAGTTTGGTTACTCAGGTGTAATATACCAGATTACACAAGTATTTATATACTTTGCTTCTGGTAGCTGATGTAGAAAGCAAGTGTGTATGTGTTTGCTCTGTTGTGTTTGTCGCATCTCACTCTTGCATTCTCTACACTGCCTCCTATAGGTGATGGAGAAGGGCTACAAGCGTCTGACTCCTGACCAGCCTGTGGGCCTGAGGCATGCCGGCTACGTCATCTCTGTGAAGCGTGTCATCAAGGTGAGACGGAATACCCTCTTCACTGACTGCACCAAGGAACATTGACATGATCCAGTTCAAGGTTTTCAATATTAACCCCATTCTTGACTAATACAGTTGTTCACCTTTGTCTGTCCTCGTCTCCAAGGACGCCAGTGGTAAAGTGACTGAGCTGGAGGTCACGTGTGCCACCACCGATTCGGCTGAGAAGCCCAAGGCCTTCATCCACTGGGTCAGCAAGCCCCTGGAGTGTGAAGTGCGCCTCTATGAGCGACTGTGAGTTGTGTTCTTCTTTGTGTGTGTGTGTGTTTGTATTTCAAGTTTATTTAATGTGCTTCACATAAACAAAAGCAGAGTAATAGATCATAAAAGGGCAATAGTTAAACAAATGTTTTAAAAGTAAAGAACATAATTTAGTATAAGTATTTGAAGAGTGTGATGCCCTGTGAAAGTGAATGAGTCAGTGAATGTCTGACTGCTGTTCCTCTTACTTCAGGTTCCTACACAAAAACCCAGAGGACTCTGCAGAGGTGCCAGGTGGCTTCCTTAGTGACATCAACCCAGTGAGTCTCTTCTTAACCATGTTTATACCTTCTCTGTGCTTTTTTCCTCCATATGCCCTTGTGGTGATAACCATACCCATTTTCTCCTCCAGAATTCCCTCCATATTATCCAAGATGCCTTAGTAGACCAGTCTGTGGCTAATACAAAGGTCTTCAATAAGTTCCAATTTGAGAGAGTGGGCTATTTCTCTGTGGACCCAGACAGCACACCAAAAAAGGTAAGAATTTGAGATAAGGAGGGGGGATCTCTGTCATTCAGTGTGTGAGATGCATTTCTCAGATGCTTCAGTTCAGTCATAGAGTGTGGTAGTAACAAGTTTTGTCCTCCCTACAGCTGGTGTTCAATAGAACGGTCACCCTAAAGGAAGATCCTGGGAAGATCTGATTGAGAGATGCTTGGATTTGCAGTCAATGAGCAACAAGGGAATACTGTGTGGATGTGTAAGCCTCTACATCTGTGTTAACTGCCCCAAACACTTTGTGCAGTCTGTTCTGCACTGGTGCTACAAAGTGGGGGGATGCTTGCAAAGGATATTTTCTACAAACACGGTCACCCTCTACATACCCCGTCACACCAGTAAAGGCGGAGGGTTAAATAGCCATAGAGAAGGTGACTCGCTTGCAATTTTTCAAACATCTTGAGTAATAAAATTGTATATTTAATTAACATACTTAAATGTCTCCTAGTGTGTCTTATCAGTAAAAGTGGGGCCAGCTATGACATTTCCCATCCAGACAAATTCACTCTCCTTTGGGTGATGCCCCTCCCAAACACAGAAAGTAGTCTGAATTTCAAGAGATAGTGAGGAGAGAGAGTTTAGAAGAGGTAGTGGCGCACTGAGATACACACTAGTGTGTGTGTGTGTGTGTGTGTGTGTGTGTGTGTGTGTGTGTGTGTGTGTATGTATATGTACACACACACATACACACATCAATATGTTTAATCTGAGTTCTGATGTTGAATCTGAGATCTGTGGCTACCACACTGTCAGCATGACATCAGTCAAAAGAGCACTAGGTTTTAAATGGTAGTGAGAATTAACCCTTCCCACCTCAGTAATGACAAACTCTGCGACTAGATGCCCTGTATATCTCCCGGTCCTCCTTAATTTCACCGTGAAGCCGTGTGTTGAGAAAGAAACTGGGAGGCTCTTTGTCGCACATGGCTGGCTCCTTAAGGCAGCATGAGCCTTTTCGCCACCTTAAAGGTGAACGCACAGAAAAACACAATACTCCAAGAATATGCGGGTTAAAACATATAACGTTTCGGGTTAAAACATACAACGTGTAGTGGTTGGAGAGTGAATTGTGCAAAATATGTCATTTTAATCTGTTCAAAACAGTCAACCAAAAACTGAGAACTGGATTTACTTTAGAAAATATCATATGCACAATGCATTTTTGCTGGGAAACGATCGTGTATATATATATGGTCATGTTTTCCATAGCTTATTTACAGTAATAACTTGGCAGTTAAATCGTTTTAAAATATTTAAAGAAATAAATCGTGCTTTCCAATAATTATTGAGATTTGGAAATTATCCCAAAGAATCTACGAGAGACTACGTTCGTCTCCTTTAAAGCACTCGAGGAATCGTCTGCTTTCGCAGTCTCGCGATACAAACAGAACCTGCCTAAAGTCCATCGGATTGGTCAGAAGGGACTTGTTGTAAGATGGCGCCCAGAGAGGTGTGTGTGTGTAAGAAAGAAGAAAACATGCAAATATGATTATATTTTGAGTAATTGCAACCGACCACGCCACAGAGCAAGACAACAATACTATTTTTGTTCATTTTAACTCGATCGTACACGACAATTGGTGTCTAAAGTGTAAACAGGGAGAAGAACAAAACGAACAGGCCTGGAAACAGAGGTAGGTAGATAACTAGCTATATGGCACATTTCTGAACAGTTATTCTCATGATTTCTGTAAACCAGGGATGTATATCTAGATATGGTTATATGCTATAATTCAGCGGCACACTAGCAGCCACCATAGAGTTATTGGCATCATGCAAAGTCAGATTAAGCTCACAATGATGAGGAATGCTATTAGTTATCAATCATCACAGCTAACGTTGATGAATGCTGCTGCATCCTACGTTTACTAGCTGGCTTTTGAAGTTCTGTAGTTGCAGTGCAGAGCGTCCGGAGTTGTCGGCCACGAGCCAGAAATGACAAAGTGGAGAGTGTGGACGAGTGCTCTGCTAAATACAAGCGTACTTTCCTGGAACATTTTACGTTGGCTACAGTACCTTCTGGGTCATGTCATTCACGTATATCAGAATGTTCTACCACAGATGTATGCCTGAGCTAGAGCATGGTTTCCCTGAAGATGTCAGGTGTCAAAAGCACATCTGTGTTTAGTGAGTCTTGTTGAACTGAAAGGTGGATTTTATATTGATTGCCAAGGTTTGAAAATAAATCCTTAAAATGTAAGGAGGTCTGTTGAAAGGTTGCTTCAGTACATAAGACAAGTTCTTTTTGAGCATGGTACAATTGGTGCTTGCTCTTCCTTGGTTAATTGACGTAAATGGAAACATTTGTAAATTACAGTTGGGTAACCCTGGGTACAGCCTCTCGTAGTCAGTGTATGTTCTTTGCAGTGCGATTACCAAGGAAGTTATTGCCGAGAACGCGCTCCTTTACGAGATGGTCAGTGTCCCCTGCTGTCAGAATATTCAGATGACGAATGCTGAGGTCTGTACAATTATGTAAAATGAAGGGCCTGCTCTTGTCGTTTCACCCACAACAATCTTCAAACGTCAAAAGTCTGATGTAAACAAGAGACAATGTGGCTTAAATGGAAAATGTAATAATAATGGAATTATTAATTTGAAATGGACAGTAGCTTTATCCAAATGTGTGCATTTGAATAGGAAAAAGGTGAAAATAGTGACTATTGTATTACCTTGTTTGCACATAACACTTTACATATGTGTACTAGCTTGTGAGACGAACCATTAGTGACAGAAGGGCCGTTTTTTCTACGTGGCTGGCGATACCGCCACTCCAGCAGTAGATTGCACTTTCGCGTATTCTCTGCACAGTCAGAGCTCACTTATTGATCCAACTTTCTCGGTTTTCACATTCTCCTTTCAGACTTCCAATCTATCTCTTCCCCAGGTATGCAGACCCGATTTGAGTTAGAGAGAAACTAGAGAATATAAATCACACTGGCGCATTTAACTATGAGCACATGATGGTGCATTCCGGATCACCAGACCAGGGCTTAAATTTCACTGCGGGATTGCGGGTATTGCGCATAATTTGTTCAAATCCCGCAACTCTAGCCATCATAATGCGAGAAATTCCCGCATACACTTTTACAGCCTGTCTGATGACGTTAATATAGCCTAATCATTAAGTGGCGTGAATGCGCTGCTATTGACCGGACTGATCAACTACCGAGTTGAATTGAACATAGCCTCATGCAGACGCACACACGGAGAGAGAGAGAACGAACCACTTTGCGCTTACGCAAATAGGCTACGCTACCATGGCAAACTTTTACATCTGGAAAGAGCTCCTTGGTAACTATCCTGCTAGCTCAGGTCACGTCAACACTTGATACCAGAAAGATTGTCTTCGACATGTTAGTTTTTTGAAAATGTATTGTATCTAATGACATAGAAAACATAATGATTTGCATACACATACCGCACTATGCACAACTTTTATTCACTAGCGACTACAGCCTAAAACCGTCAGGTTGAAGGGGGGCTAATTACTCCATAGAATTACTCTCAGGTATTTTCTTAAAGTGACAGGCACTGAATTACACCTACTCATCACCAATGTGCACTCAATTGGACCTACACACCACATTAAAGATACCTAAAGTGTTATAGGTTAAACGTCAATAAGAGGCATTCAAATTACTAAATATGTTTAGCTACTATAGTAATTACTAGTAAAATGCTATACTTTAAAAAATGCATTATTAAATAAATACATTCTATATGAATTCAAAAATATATGATAGAAACATATCACATAAGCTATCATTTTCAGTGTGTGTTTGTGTGTGTGGAGAGAGTCAAGCAGAATCTAGGATGTCCACTGTTGTGAATGATCCCACTACAGTATATATTACTGATGACGTCAGGGTGGTGGGGGCCCCAAAATCAAACACTTTTTTTTTTAAAGTATCGAAGTATTGAAATCGCAATTCTTGACTTGGGATCAGAATCAACCCCCCCTCCCCCAAATTGTGTAAATCCCCCCTACATGAATAACCTAAGGGGGGAATTCCCCCCCATTTTGAAAAATGAATTTTAAGCCCTGACCCATCCTTGTCCCAGGCCAGCACGGAGTCCACTAATCATTCAGGAAATAGACTGTGGGTGCCATACACCACACTAATTCAAGCCAGATGTTGTATTTTGAAAGCGTACAGTAACCATCTTGGCTTACCGGTATGTCTGTTTCAGAACAATGGATATTAATTTTGATGGCAATGAATAATGCATTACTTAATGCTGAGTGTTGTGTGTCAAGTTGCTTTTCTGAGAAAAGAATGGGTGGTTTGCTATGTGTGAGATTATTTCAAAGCATCTTTACTTATTATTATTATTTGTGTCTGATAGGAATGTGTTTTTTTCCATGTGTATATTCTGGCCCTGCATCCTTTTGATGATTTCACATTCTGTGTGATCTCACTGACACCTTTTAGACGGTAGTGAAATTTGCATCTGTTTTGATTCCATGCTATTTCATTCATGCGTGTGTCTGCAGACAGGTGTGCACTGTTTGGCTAGCCAGCCAGGAGAGGAGGGGCCATGAACAACTCCATGGAGGGCTCGGTGTCGTTCGAGGAGCTGGTGCGTGTGAAGGCGCGCAGTGTCCCCCAGCACCGAATGAAGGAATTCCTGGAGTCTCTGGCCAACAAGGGGCCCGAAGCACTGCAGGAGTTTGGCCAGCAGGGCGGCGACAACAACACCATGGTGTACCAGCAGGGAGCCAACTGCATCTACACAGACAGCACAGAAGTGGCAGGCTCTCTTCTGGAGCTGGCGTGCCCGGTAAGAGAGAGTGAAGAAGGACTAGAAGAATATTGAAAAGGATACTGAATCTCTGTCAAGCAGGGTTGCACGCCAGTAATTGTGACCTTATATGTTAAGATTACAATCTACTTATTTAGAATGGTGGACATGAAAATGAGCACTTGCAGGTGAAATATTACAGTGCTACTTTAAAATGTGTGTATACAGTTGCCATTTACAGCCCATGTCATTTAATTGTTACTTTTATAGTGGAAATTGCACAAGTAGATAAATGGAAGAGTTGTCTTTCATTATGATATTGTTGTTGACCGTTTTGGCTCCTCCCCTTGGGTTTATGCAGGTTCAGGTGCAGGTGCAGCAGTCACCGCAGCAACAGCAGCAGCAGCAGCAGCAGCAGCAGCAGGTGGTGTCCTCGGCGCAGTCCCAGGTAACCCAGGTAACAGCCGCACAGATGTCCCCGCAGCTCACCACAGCCATGCAGCAGGCCAACGAGCAGCAGATCCAAGTCCAGGTGAGCTTGTGCCAGCTGTGATTTAGATCAGTGGTTAGTGTTATTCACCTTATTCCGCGCGCAAACATGGGGGCACTAGCTTTGCCCACATTGTCTCTGAACTTCCGATTGAGCAGTACATCCATTGCGATACATTGAGATGCCAGTCATCTCGATAGAGCTCTGCTATCATATATTATGGGTCATCCTAAAGTTAGGAACGTTTATTTCAGATTTTGGTGACTTAAGACATTTCTGTTATACAGCTTTCCTATCTGAAGTTAGGAAAAAACTGACTTTGGAGCGGCTGTTCTGTAAGTTAGCCTCTCTATCCTCTTCTGCCGTGTTATCCCAATGAAGCTAACTAGACGTAGCTAGCCGACCAGAAGTTTAAAGACAACGTGGAATTTTAAAAAATGGGCGGGGCTGAATAAAGTGAATATGAGAGGAAAATCATCCCAATCCGAGTCATTCATCACATTATCTCCCATTCTCCGTCTGTCCGTCAGGTGCAGATTCAGGGTCAGCAGGCTCAGATAGGACAGGTGCTGCAGGTGCCTTCTCCCTCCCAGCAGCAGTTGCAGGGGGTTGCCACAGCAACACAGCTCATCCAGCATGAGATCACAGAGGAGCAGCACCAACAGGTGAGCTCACAACTGAAATGCTTAATATAATGTTAATACACTGCATAACTTACTATGCATGCACACTCACTCACACATACAAGTCAGAATAATAACATTTTGATGCTCTTTGTGTAGAATATTATTTTGTGCTAAATATAACTGCCAAGCTATTATCCAGAACTGCCTGAGGTTATTGCACATCTCAAATACGCATTGTTATATGGTCTCAACTTTATAGTTCTCTGTTCTTCTCTTCTCCTCCCTTATGTCCACTTCTGCCTTTTCCTCCATCAGATCCAGGCCCAGTTGGTGGCAGCTGTGGCTGGAGGGCAGCAGATCCAGATCCAGACGGTAGGGGCCCTCTCTGATGCTCAGGTCCAGGCTCAGGGCTCTCCACGTGGGGATGCTGACCGGAGGACCCTGGGGGTCCCCAGCACGGCTACGTCAGCCGCTGGGGTTCTCCAGCCGGCCAAGAAGCGCAAGGTGGACTTGCCCATCACTGTCTCGTACGCGTTACCGGGGCAACAGTTGGCCACGGTGCTGGCTATCCCTCAGGGACAGCAGCAAAGCTACGTATCCCTGCGGCCGGACCTGCTGACTGTGGACAGCACACACCTGTACAGCGCCACTGGCACCATCACCAGCCCTACAGGTACACACGGCTGAGGGCGCACATTAACTAAGGGACAGATGGGGTGAAATGTACAGCAGACTTAAAGGACGAGATCTATACATAAAGATACTTTGATATTAATTTAGGTTATGGCTGTTTGGAGTCACCCAAAATTAGCTAACACCAATTTGTACGTACTTTTTGTCATTCCGGTATGATATTGAGCTAAAGTGTGTTGAAACACCGGAAATCTGGCGCTAGTTAGCCGATGCTACCAACAGTTTTTCGATGTAATAAATAATTCAGTGGAAATGCATGGATTCCAGTTGCTGCTACTGGATAACCGGAATCCATGCATTTCCACAGAATTATTTTCGGAATCTGGCCCCTTATCATACCTGTTCATTCGTACTCATCGTGACTAAATTCAAGATGGCGGCGAACGGTAAACTTCATGAAGGTACTGTCTGTATAAATCGTCTTGTAAATAAACTACCAGTGCTTTTTCAAAGTTCTCAATGTCTCGTTTTAAATGTCAAGGCCCTCGGAAGTCTACCAAAGAAGTATGGAGCTACTTTGAGCCTCGTAAATGGTGTAAAATGGCTAGGCCGATGCCGGAGGCACCCTCATCGAAAAACTGTTGGTAGCATCGGCTAATTAGCGCCAGATTTCTAAGTGCAGGGGACAAGCTGAGATGAGCTTGTATCATGTTTCGGTGATACTCGGTATCATGTTTCAACACACTTTAGGTCAATATCATACCGGAATTCTCCTTTAACATGGTTAAGTATAACTCCAGTATAGAGTATTGATTTAGACCAGACCCATAGTCCAGACCATGTCTGCACAATACTACAGTAATTTCCTTTGTATTAGCCACATTGGACAGGACATTGTTTTATGCAAGCTAAAAAAACGAAACCATATTAATACTATATTAACTGCCCCCGTGTATTAACCTTATAGCTGAATAAATGTAGCAAAATCAAGGTATAAACCACGGCTAATAGTTGGGAAATTACGGTACAGACATCAAACGAGGTCCACAGTTACACACACACAAATGCACTTAGACTCCCCTTAGCAGAGCCAAAAGACTTTGTTTGTTTGGGGCAGACTTATTATAAACACCTTAACAACAAACATGTGGGTGATTCTGACCTGAAGGCAGACTGTTAATCACTTAATAGGCAGACTGGTCATCACTGTTTTATTCTCATATGCACTTACGCCTTTCCCTCTGGGGGGGGTGCATGTGTAAACACACTCAAACTCAAGCCTGACATCTGACTTCATGGGTGTCCTGTGCCTAGGCGAGACGTGGACCATCCCAGTGTACTCAGCGCCAGCCCAGCAACAGGGCATCACCCACATCGCCATCCCCCAGGACGCCTACGGCACCACCGCCCTCCAGGTAGCCACGTCCGCCGACGACAAGGACAAGCAGCTCAAGATGGCCGTGGCCAGCGTCACGGCGGGAGCGGCGCAGATGGCACCCGTCTCCACGGCGACCGTCTCGGGCATGGTGGCGGGTCAGGAGGAGGCCGTGCAGACACTGGCCAACACGCTGTTCCCGGCACAGTTCATGAACGGCAACATCCACATCCCGGTGGCCGTGCAGACGGTGACTGGAGCCTACTCCAACGCCACGCAGTCGCTGCAGATCTGGGACCCGCAGCAGCAGCACATCGTCCAGGCACAGGGCGGAGCGGTTCAGGAGCAACAGCTGCAGGTGGGTAAAGGGCGTTGGGAAAAAGGTAATTTTTTTTTATTTTTTTTTTTACCTGTTGTGTTACGGAGGTTACATGAGAAACCTGTAGATAATTAAATTATAAATGAACCTGCAACTAACTATTTTCATATTACTACAGTAGAGTACTAGTACCGGTAGCTCATGAAAACAACTTTAAGTTATGTACCACTCATTCATGAAATGTTAGTTGGTGAAACAATCCACGTTTAGTGTTCTTAGCCCACTACATATGATTGAATTTGGTCTTGTGATTAGTCAAGTGCATTGACTGACGGCTCTTGTCCTCCCCCGTCTGGTCAGACTGTGACTGTGTCGGAGGTGGAGGCCCAGTCCCAGGCGCCGCCGGAGATGCTGCTGCCCAACTCCCTGAAGCCCGAGGAAGGGCTGGAGGTGTGGCGGCTCTGGGCCCAGCGCAAGAACGCCGAGCTGGACAAGGAGCAGGCCTCCAAACTAGCACCAATCGGACGTGAGTATGCAAATACACACAATCACAGACACACACACTTATAGTTTATTACTGTGATTCAACTAGTAACATATGACATGTCTGGCTTCTGTTGCCTTAAAGCAGGTTATCTTGAGAAATTCCGTGTGTATGTACACGTACTCCATCAATGTGTGTGAGGTAGTCATTTTGCTTTTGATAACCTGTGTGTATGTGTGTGTGTACACTTACTCCAATGTATGCGAGGTGCTAATTTTGTTTTTGATGACCTGTGTGTGTGTGTGTGTGTGTGTGTGTGTGTAGGCCGGCAGCCCCTGCGGTTCCAGGAGGACCTGGTGTCGAGTGCGGTAGCGGAGCTGAACGTGGCGCTGGCGCTCATGACGGAAGAGGCGCGGGGCCTGGAGGGAGAGAGCTACGAGGCCGACGTGCTCTACTACGTCTTCCTGTGTATACAGAAGGTGAGCCTTGGACACACACACTATTTCACATTGCTAATACTGCTGGACTCTATAGTCTCTGTAGTGGAATTCATTATCTGTTATCACAGACGTTCTTCTCTCCTCTGTTGTAGTATCTGTTTGAAAATGGGCGAGTAGATGACGTGTTTTCGGACCCATATTACGCACGCTTCCATCAGTGGCTACACCGGATACTGGAGCCATGGAAACCTAGCATACATCCTCTAAGTAAGAGTCTATGTTGCACGCTCACACACAGGTTCTAAGGGGTTTGTCTAAAGTTTTCATGACGTATTTTGGTCTTTCCACTAGAAGTGAAGTTTTCCAAAAGTAATATGATTTTCCACTTTAGATGCCCACCATTTCAGGAATGCTTTCACTTTTTTCCCCATTGCCTGTTAAGTGCTATGCAGAAATGGAATTAGTGGTAGCTGCTTACCACATCACATCATTCTTGAAATTCAGAGAGGGTTGTCCACACTGAGTGTGGATGATGTGAGGTGATGATTTAGTGTGTGTGTGTTTTGTGTCTTTGCTAGGCTACATTATTCCCAGCCACGTCACAGAGGAGATGCTGTGGGAGTGTAAACAGCTGGGAGCGCACTCCCCCTCCACACTACTCACCACCCTCATGTTCTTCAACACCAAGTAAGACACACACATGCACCTCTTTCCCACTTCAGGGGGTATTCCAAGTATGTGGTTTAGTGACAAACCTGGGTAAGTTAACACAGAGTACGTGGTAAACTTCCTACAACAAGAGCCCTATGGCATTGTTTTGTTAGGAGAATGAAGTCATACAGCTCTTCTATTAGGAGTTTTACCACTTAATTTACCCAGGTTTGTCACTAAACCACATACTTGGAATACTCCCCTGTTCATCTGCTCCATGCATCCACAATCAGATCCATTGACTTTGTCTTTCATAAAGTCATATTAAAATAGCTTTATTGGCATGACATTTATGCTCACAAAAAAAGCAGTCAACTATGAAGTTAACTGGAAAGGAACACACAAACATCATTCAACACACATTAAAGGGGATTCCGCGTATACATACATAAGATCAAACCATGAAAGGTTCTTCCTTCTCGCTCAGGTATTTCCAGCTGAAGACAGTAGATCAGCACATGAAGGTGGCCTTCTCCAAAGTGCTCCGACACACTAAGAAAAACCCGTCCAACCCTAAAGACAAGAGCACCAGCATCCGCTACCTGAAGGGGGCTGGCCCGCACCATCTGGGACAGAAAGGTCCTTATCAATACTTTTACACACCCTTCAGGGTTGTTTAAGTAAGACTTGAAGCTGATACCTCTTTAATTATATGTATGAAATGTTTTTAAAATATAGTGAAAAAAAAACCCTGACCGTGACTCTTACACCACGGATGTGTTACAGTGTTCCCAACGGGAGTTCTACTTCCCCTTGTATTGCTGGTTGATAATCACAACACACACACACACACACACACACACACACACACACACTCTGTCTGGCTCAGTTTGCTGTAAGGGCAGGCTAGAGGGAGAACAGGGGCCAACCTGACTACTTTACTTTCCCTGCTGAAGTACTGGGAAGAGTCGACTAAAACTTAATTGCTTCCTCCTTCCCCAGAGGTACATATTCCGTTACTAGTCAGGCATCATGGGATTCTGGTCGACTATCTCCCATATAGGTTACTTTAGTGGTAAACACATCTCAGGAAAACGGTTAACATTAAATATTAACATCAGTTGTATTACACCCCCGCCCCCACCCCGTGCGCCTTGCGTTCTGGCTCTAGTGACTGATGACATGTACGCGGAGCAATCTGAACACCCGGAGAATCCACTGCGCTGTCCGATCAAGCTCTATGACTTCTACCTCTTCAAGTGGTAAGCCCTCACACATACAAACACATCCTCTTGAAATCCAGTGCACATCCTAAGCGCACAATAATATAACTAGCAATGCAGTGGACACTTCAAGAACACTCATTCTTGGCATTCTCAGTCTGTGTTTTTGATCCCCAGCTGTTACTAAATCAGTGACTGTTGTGTGGTGTGGTGTTGTGTGGTGTGTGTGTGGTGGATTTGCAAAAAAGTGCATATACAAAAATTGTGTTTGGCAGAATTGCTAGATATGATTGGATTTCAAGCGCACAAACGGCTTTTGGCTGTTCTGACCCAGCTTATGTTCTGTGTTCCACATCAGTCCTCAGAGTGCGAAGGGACGGAACGACACGTTCTACCTGACCCCCGAGCCCGTGGTGGCTCCCAACAGCCCCATCTGGTACTCGGCACAGCCCATCCCTCGCCAGCAGGTGGAGCAGATGCTGGCCCGGATCCTTGTTGTGCGCGAGATCCAGGAAGCCGTCGCCATGACTGCAACCACCATCCAGTAGGGCCTGTTGGGAGGAAGGGAGAGACGGACCAGCGTGACCTCGATCAGCTGTCTCCCTCACTGTGTGTGTGTGTGTGTGTGTGTGTGTGTGTGTGTCTCTGTCTCACCCTATCTCTCTATTTTGTCTGTTCAACTTGTCTCTGTCTGTTTCTTTAAAGTCTTTCTGTATTCTCTTCTTACTCTACGCCTTCCTGTTTGCTGCTTTCTCTGTGTTTTCAGACAAACTCTTTGCCAAAAGACTGTATTTGACTGCAGAAACATATGGTGGAAGAGTGGCCTTTCTCATTTCATGTGCCACTATACTGTTTCTCCTTTTAAAAATGTTGTCATTTTTATTACTTTGACATTTTGTACGACTTCTTTGCCTTGTGACCACTGCGCTGACACAAACCACATATACGCTCAGCTGGATTTGGTCGTGCTTGAATACCCACCCGCGCGCGCGCGCTTCTTTTTCACTACATCTGTATTTTTTACTGTGCTCTTATTTATTCTTTTACACCCATCTGTTAATCACATCTCCACTCTGTCTCTCCTATTTGAAATGGATGTACAGCTGTAGCCTTGTGCTGCATTAGCTAGTTTGCAGAAGTGTATACAAATACTGAAAAAGTGGATGCAAGTGTATACAAACACATATACACACACACTTGGGTTCATTTCGTGACACGGCTGCTGGGAAGCAAGAACTTTTTTTTATCTCCAGATGCCATGGGACAGACTGGATGATTGCCATGGACACAGCACCTTTCCCCTCTTGGTGTAGTTTAATTTTGATTGTAATGAATGGTAGAATGAACACTATGGGCTATTGCTGCCTGCCACCTCCCTTGGAGAACCATGTGAACCTCAATGCCTCCAATATGGATAGTGACTCCACAAAGGCTGCTTTTTGGTGAAGAGGCCACTAGGGGGAGCTCTAGCACATAAGCAAAGTGCAAAAGGAGGAAGGAAATGACACAGCTAGTGTCTTCAAAATGAAGATACTAACACATACACTAAAACACACACACTGATAAAGCCTAAACCATGGACTATGTACACACCACCTCTGCCATTCACCCCTTTGGACTCTTAAGCGGGGGACTGTACTGTATCATCATTTGTGTATCATACATGATTACCGTAATTATACATTACATAAAAACCGCCTGTTCAGATTTACATGTCATCTGTTTGTGTTTTTTTAAACCCAGACATTGTGTCTCTATAGGCTTCTAGAGACGACCACAACATTGCAGGAAGCTACAGAATCTTCTGGTTATCAGGCACATTTATCTGGTTATTGGGCAGCCATGGCCTACTGGTTAGCACTTTGGACTTATAACCGGAGGGTTGCCGGAACCCCGACCAGTAGGCACGGCTGAAGTGCCCTTGAGCCAGGCACCTAACCCCTCACTGCTCCCCGAGTGCCGCTGTTGTTGCAGGCAGCTCACTGCGCCGGGATTAGTGTGTGCTTTACTGTGTTCACTGTGTGCTGAGTGTGTTTCACTAATTCACGGATTGGGAGAAATGCAGACCAAATTTCCCTCTCGGGATCAAAAGAGTATATATACTTATACATAGTGGGTTACTCTACCCTCACACTCAGCTGCCACAGCTACACCCAACTGCCAACCAGCAACAAATAAAAACCTACAGCTCCAGCCTCTTAGTGATTTTAGGAAGACACTATGGTCCTTTCTGAGACCGGTCCCAACATACTTAGTTACGGAGTGCACTCGGGTGGGAATCATCCTTACAGCTAATGCTAACCATACAGCAAAAGACTGACAAGATTTGGGAAAGATTATTGAAAGATTGGATGGAGTCTTTAAACAAATGCTCCCCATTCAAGCTTTACTCAAAAGACTACTCAAAAGACAATCTTTCAATAATCTTTCCCATATCTTGTCAATATCTTCTGGTGTAAGGATGGCTTAAATTGAGTTCCCTCTTAAGTAATGTTAGCAACAGGAGGCACAATGTCTCCAAGAAAGGAAATGCAGGATTAAAACCAGGCTTAGCTAGGAGAAATCAACTGTTTTGAAACTGAACGGCCAAACAATTTATTTTATAGTCCCTTTATTTGTAGATTTTCCAAGGCATGAACTTGTCAAAGTTTTTTTTTTCCCCTTCAAACATTAATCATTGCGAATGTGATGAGAATTTCCGAGCTTTTCCTCTAGCGTCTGAAATTATAAAACTGTTGGTTTGAAACTTATATAGCATTAGACATTTAAAATTAATTAATATTCAACATATGGATCTAACCGCTCTGAACATGCCCCTTTCACCCTATGATCAAAGATCAATAGGGACGGTCATCAATAATAGATATCGAATGGATAACTCCATGGATTTCTATCCGATTCGCGCTCAGAAAGGAACACTACGACTCGTCATCGTGGCTAGCGAAACTCAACTTTTTCGAAACGCATTTCCATGTCAATAACTATAGAAATGATCCCTGAAAGTATAGTCTTACCTTCACCGTTGTTCTCTGCAGGATAGTCACTCACATGCCTACATTTCGCAGTGACGGTTCAACTCACCGATGAGAACCGTCTAGATGTTTTTCGTTGCGATGAGAAAAACTTCACTCCTGTATCCGCGTCATTTTAGCCCACAGTTTATGTCCGATACTTCAATTTCTCTCTTAATGTGTCCACTATTTTCATGTCTCTATGGACCACTTCTGAACTAACCAAACAAAAACATCCACACTTGAAAAGTCGTGAAGTAGCCTATGATTAAAGATTAAACATACGATGACATCGGTTATGGACCACTTCTTGATAGGCCTCTTAAGTGATGTTAGGAACAGGAAGACTGGACACTGCTTTGACAATGTTGGTAATAGCTCAGAGGAAATGCAGGATTAAAGCCAGTTTAGCTAGGATAAAGCACATTTTTTTAAACAGAGCAGCCAAACAAATACACCCCCTTCCCTTAGTAGTCCCTTTATTTGTAGATTAGGCTATCCAAGGCCCTCTCTGATATGCACTGCACTGTGACTTTATAGCCTGCCACATTTTTTCTTGCTTCCTTCAAACATTTAGTTTAAATCACTGTGAATGCGAGGTGAATTTATTTTACAGATATTCCTAGCCTCTGAAGTCATTAATACAAGTGTTTTCAATTAATACAATAGTGTTATCAATCATAGAGACTAACACAGCTTATACATCTTTAACAATACTACATCTCTATGCAACATCAGCACCGCGATCTACAACATAATCAAGTATAAACAACTTGAAGTCCTAGGCTACTATGTTTAAGCAAAACACACTGACCACTAACTACTCCCTTAACGCTATCCATTCGATATTTTTGACATTATAGACTAACCGCTTTGAACATGCCCCTTCCCCCTACGACCAAAGATCAATAGGGACGGTCATCAATAATAGAAATTCTATGACCAAAGTCATATATCTCTATACGATTCGCGCTCAGAGAGGGACACTGCATCTCGTCATCGAGGCTAGCGAGACTCAACTTTTTCAAAACGCATTTCCAAGTCAATGACTATAGAAATGATCCCTGAAAGTATAGTCTTGCCTCCTTTCAACTTTCCTGGAGGATAGTCACTCACATGCCTACATTTCTCAGTGACGGTTTCACTCACCGATGAGAAGAGACAAGATGTTTTTCATTGCGATGAGAAAAACCACATATCCGCGTACTTTCTCTCTTATGTGTCCACTTTCATATGGACCACTTCTGAGAACTAACCAAACAATAACATCTACACTTGAAAAGTCGCCTATTGAGAAGTTATAGCCTAAGTTCAATGTTCTTAGTCTACCCATAATGCAACGCTACAGTCGGGTTTTCGAGATGACACATTATTATTTGATAGTGTTTTATTTCCCATGTTCCATGCAGTGCTATATCCTATTCCTCCTCGGGCCGGATAAGTGTTTAATTTCCTCATAGCCTACGTTTAGAACTTAACCTATCAACTACCATCCATCTACGGTTAGCCCAGTGCATTTCCTGTGTGCACGGTAAGCCTCGACATAAACAAGTTTCTCGATACATAGCCGATAAACAACAACCGATAGACTGTATAAGATCCACAAGCTACATATCATGAAGGTTAATTAATTGCTCAGTCAGAATTTTAACCCTAAATAACTGACATAATAACCCCATAGTTTTACCGAGAGACTTATCGATTACTGATTTGCTACTAGGCCGAATGCAATAGAACAATGCAAATTCAAATGCAAATGCAATGCAAATAGAACCCCTCGTTATGCAGAAGGAATAGGGCTAATATTAACCCCTCCCTATTTCACAAATTCACTCTGCCAGAATTCTTACCACTAACACACTCGAAGATCTGGCCGTTGCATTGGAGAAGTGTTCTTTGGAGCAGTAGGCCTAGGCTACTGTGGTGATTTTATCTGGACACATCTGGACATGGGGTGACTTTGTCTGGACATGTCTAGGAATGTTATTAATAATGCTTGTGTGTGTACAACATTTACTGGAAGTCATGAGACTGGACGGTCAAAGGCTGAGAGTGGAAGTAAACAAGACAGGGCCTGGGAGAGAGAGGTGCTTTGTCAGTAGCGACATGTCTGAACATGTCCGGGCATGATAATACACATAGAACCTGGGAGAGAGAGGTGTTTACCAGTAGTGACATGTCTGAACATGTCCGGCATGATAATACACATAGAACCTGGATACATGAATTCTGCCCAACAACACACATTTTTAATGTTTATATGAGGAGGAGTTTCCACCAATATCTCGGGTCCCAAAACGTTCTGATTGGCTAGAAGGGGCCTGGTGACGTTCCTGGGGATAGGAACTCCCAGGCCCCTGAGAGCATAAAAGAGAGAGAGCTCAGGCACATTCAGATCAGATCTCATCGGGGGGTAGCAGCTGCCACTCACCACCCTATTGCCTGACGGTCCAGTCCTGACGCTGTTTGGATTGTATTATCACTGCAATACGGTGAATAAAGGATCAACAGTCTTCAGCATCTCGCCTTGGTGTTCTCCTTCGGTCTTTGACATCAGAGTGCTAGTTGAATTGGAGGTTGGGAAAGTGGATAGTTTTTCCACGACAGATCTGGAGGTTCCTACCGAGATTTGAAAGGATTCAACAAGGGAAGCAGTTCCGTCCCCGGTGAAACAGGGCTTTCCCAGTGCAGCCTCCGGCCCAAAAAGGTAAGCACTTTTGCTTTTATTATTAGGAGAGAGCTGTACTGTGTGGGAGTCGGTGGGTAGGCCGAAGGGGTGCTAACCTGAATCCTCAAAAGGATAGTGGAGACACCAGACAGAGGTTGGAGTTGTACTGTTGGTCCTAAAAAGCTTTTGTAATTTTAAGAACCGGTTAAAATAGTTTTCAAGGAGAAAAACGAGTTAAATGGCCATATAGTAATTTCCAAAGAGGAAATCTAGTTTTCAAGGAGAAACTAAAATAGTGTTTTAATTTCCAAGGAGGAAATCTAGTTTTCAAGGAGAAAAAACTAAAATAGTGTTTTTAATTTCCAAGGAGGAAATCGAGTTTTCAAGGAGAGAACTAAAATAATATTTTGTGTAAAGGGAGCACCGGCTGCCCTAAAAATATATGTGTTTCAGAGAAGAAAACGGGTAATAGGTAAACTGTAATATTAACTGTGAGTTGAATGTGTGAAATTGTCCTGAGCAGGAGTAATGAACAAAATATATTTTATTATAGTCTACTGTTGTTTCTGTAAAACTGAGTGCACACGTTGTATTTTCCTTTGCTGCCTGGGCATGGGCCCACAATAGATGCAAGACAAGCGCACATACAAATTTGAGGTAGAGGAGTTCGGCGAGGGAAGGAGGATCACCACGTTGACAGACGGACGCCAAACTCACCTGATAGAAGTCGCGGCTGCAATATTCATAAGACAATTAAACAATAACCATAGTCTGAACATAAGGAGATTGTTGCAGTTGTTGGAGGTTTTTGCAGAGGACCCCCCTGAGTCCCCCGTTAGAGTGGTGGTGCCTGAGCCCCCTGTTAGGGTAGCGGTGCCCGAGCCCCTTGCTAGAGTAGAGGTGCCAAAACTTAAGATCGTGAGAGACCATAGGCCAGAGACCTTAGGACAAGTCCGCTATCGCCTTGAAATCTCTGACGATTCAGGTGAGGAGGAGCCAGACACAGACTCTCCGGAAGAATTCACTCCAGGCAGTAGTGCAAGAGAGGAGGAGGCAGACAGTGGACCAGGGGAAGTAAGTACCCCACCAGAAACAGGCTACAGTAGCTTAGAGTCAGAAGAAGAAGGGCGCCAGGGGTCAGGTCAAAGGGGTTTAGTGAGAGTTCCAACTCCCTATCCAGGCAACGCCATTTCCCACCAGCTCATTCATAGTCCATTCCGTATAGTGAACAGCCCAGCCAGTCCCCAAAATAGCTCACCGCCCTCCACAAGATATAGTCCAACCCGGCCTAGCCCAAGCTACAGTCCAACTGTGCCTCAGCAGGAGGAGGTTCCCGGCCCAACTGAGCCCCAACCAGAAAGGGATATAGAACAGGTGATAAGAGAGATATTGGCGAGATAGAGGAGACTGGAAGATTTTATGAGAAGAATCTTTATCAGTGTCGGTGTTCTGGGAACAAGGAGGAGAGCATTAGAGAGAAATATTCAGTTCATGTTGACCACTTTGACCAATACGGAGGAACCCACTCAAGACTAAGCACCAACATAGCACCATTGGCACTGCAGACAGTAATAGAACAGGTAGGAAGGTTCCTAAGGGTGAACAAAGAGGCCAGTGGTTGACCACAGCTCTTTGCCCCACCTGAGGGAAGAGGCATTAAGTTTGAGAGGACTCCCCAGCTACAAGGAGGTGAAGGGAAAATAGAAACTAGGAGATAGAGGGGAGGTACTGCTGCAAAGCCCTCTTTTAGCAACTGCCTGAGCTGAATAAAACTGCAATAACTGCATAAAACTGTAATCCGCTAACTTTGCTTGAATTAAAAGTGTTGTATCTGCTTCAATAAAATAAGAAAAATAAAAGCCAATAAATGTACTTTGTAAAAATAAAAATAAAAGGTTAACGAAGATTTGAGTGAAGAAACATTATTGAGAAAGGAAAAGGCAAAATAAGGCCTCACTGATAAAGCGGCGCTGGTAAAATAGGAAGGATAGGTAAAAGTACTAAAACAAGAGTAGGGGGCTAGGGAAAAAAGTAAACAAAATAGCACCAAAATGGCGAATGAACTTAGAAAGTAGAGTGGCATATCACTTTCATCCAGCGACAGAGTAATAAGTGGTGCATATTCACAAGAAACCTAGAGGGGTCTTGAACGGACATATCAGTGCCGCAGTTATAATGAACTACTAGAGAAGGTTGAACACCTGATAGGGAAGCTACCGTCAGAGTTAGGTGCGCTATGGACATGAAGTGTGATAGCGATACGCCGAATAACAAAGCTCAAGAAAACCATTAAACAGGTCCAGGAGGCGTTGAAAATATATGGAACAGGGACAGCAGAGCGTACTCTGGGCGCAGGTATCATTGAATCTGGCCGAATCTGACTGGGAGGTAAAAGTCAGAGGCGAGGTAAGAATCACGTGGGATCGTGGGAAAGGCCCCGCTGAATCACGAACTCGATATGGGTGCAGATATCGAGAGCGACATAGACCTAAAAGCAACCGCCGCGGTTGAAAGACTAACCCCAATAATCTGCGGGTAAGAAAGCAGGGAAGAACCCAGTCCCAGGCAGCAGAAGGGAATCAAGGAGGAACTACATCGGGTGACCGAGGAGATAAAAGAAAAGTGGACAATAAAAATATCTGAGCAATGGGAGCAGCGGGTGGAGCATAAAGCGCAGTGAATCGATAAAGTGGGAGAGCATTTGAAGAAAGGAGAGGCAAACTGAACACTGTCCTCAAAGAGTGGGGCGGCGTGAAAAATTGATTGTAATTATATCTGGTGAGCTTGTAATCGACAGGACTGGGAAGAACAGAAACCAGAATAGGTGCAAGAGGGAAAGGGAAAGACAGTACAAGAGGGACTATACACAGGTTCTGCACAGACTCGGGGGCGAGGGATACCTCTAAAAAGAAAATAAAGCGACTAGAACAAGCCAGCACCTCTGGAGGAAGTAGTAAAGGGAAAATGCCATTGCTGAGAAAAGATGTAAAGGGCATCAACCATAAATGGTTCCTAAGATACAAAGCGACTAGACACAGCATGGTCAAAGAGGGGTCAAGCCTTAACCCACAATAATCACTAAATGAGGGAAAAATCATGAACCATAAAGGCTATGATAAAGGTCCACGGAGGCAGGAAAAAGAGAAAAGGAATTGAACACTTGAGGCCTCAAAAATATCCGGAAAGAGAAAGAAAAGACAGAGGGCTGACCAGAATGACACGCCTACAGCACCGCCACAGAAAAGTGCCCCCATTACAGCCCAGCCAAGCAAGGTCTGGACGCCGACCAAACAGCAGAGCCAGGAGCCCCACCCATGGAGGGAAGAGCTGGGCGGCCTCCCCATACAGAGAAAAAGGACAAGCTGTACCCGAGGTGCCGCTGCGAGGAAGACAACGCGCGGGAAATAACCGCTTCGAGGAAAGGAACCCACGGGCCATGGCAGTGCAAGCACCGCAATGGATCACAGCCCCAACGGTAAGTTTGG
>NC_063192.1:25179001-25187925 GCF_017589495.1 Alosa alosa | reverse complement strand
GGTGGGTCCCGCGAATACCCATCTCCACACACACACACACACTGATGTACACCTCGCCAAGACACAACACTGACAGGTAATACACAAGACACGCAAGCCTGCACGCCGGGTGACAAGAGTCAAAGGAAAGGGATAGGCTGTGATCTGATCATGAATGGTCGCCTTTACAGCAATCTTGGTTAAATCTTATATTTTTCGCTATTTGCATACGGTAACTTAGATTTTGTGGAGGAATAGCCTCAACTGCAAGGCCATCCAAACTGGAGGGCGTAACCCAGGCTTGCTACTAAAAGTAATCACCTCACCCCAGTTTACCGCCGACGTCAGACCTGGCCGCTTAGTGGTGTGGCAGGTGTGTGGCGCAGTCAGTGCTCAAGGACGTAACAACGACCCGTTATTGACAGAGGCAACTAAAGGCAGAGCATGGCGACCCGTCCCCTGGTGTAGCGCCTCTGTCGTTGTGCTCACCCGTTCTCCGTATTATGCTGAATGCCGAAGACTCCGGAGGAGAAAGGGGATGACGATGCGAGTAGCAAAGGGGGGTGTAGCGTGACGCATAAGAGGCCAGAAAAGGGCCACATATACCATTTACTATTAAAATGAGCCATGCCGGATGGGCAAGCGACGAATAGGATCATGAAGTTGTTATGTAACTCCGATTTGGCATCGATGACCGTTGCATAAAAACTCTTTATGCTCAGGGTGGCTAGCACATTAGCCGCCTTGGGGACAAATCCGTCTCGGGTCCCAGCCATATGTTCATAATAAGGAATTGGCCTTTCTGTCACTTGATCTGGGCGTTCAGGGCTCGCTTACTGATGTTATTTACTCACATAAGGGCAGTAATACCAACACATACTCACTAGGTTAAGGTTTAAGATTTTACGTGCGTGATAAGGTTTGTAATCATAGATACCCTTCCCCTGTAACTTGCTCATGTGCATATAGCCTGAGGTGCCATAACAATATATGAGGTTATGACACACTCCTGTGTTTAAATGATGCTTATGCTGCATAGTGAGGCTAATTTAGCCTCAAAGGGGGGAATATGTGGTGATTTTATCTGGACACATCTGGACATGGGGTGACTTTGTCTGGACATGTCTAGGAATGTTATTAATAATGCTTGTGTGTGTACAACATTTACTGGAAGTCATGAGACTGGACGGTCAAAGGCTGAGAGTGGAAGTAAACAAGACAGGGCCTGGGAGAGAGAGGTGCTTTACCAGTAGCGGACATGTCTGAACATGTCCGGGCATGATAATACACATAGAACCTGGGAGAGAGAGGTGCTTTACCAGTAGTGGACATGTCTGAACATGTCCGGGCATGATAATACACATAGAACCTGGATACATGAATTCTGCCCAACAACACACATTTTTTAATGTTTATATGAGGAGGAGTTTCCACCAATATCTCGGGTCCCAAAACGTTCTGATTGGCTAGAAGGGGCCTGGTGACGTTCCTGGGGATAGGAACGCCTCCCAGGTCCCTGAGAGCATAAAAGAGAGAGCTCAGGCACATTCAGATCAGATCTCATCGGGTAGCAGCTGCCACTCACCACTCTATTGCCTGGCGGTCCAGTCCTGGCGCTGTTTGGATTGTATTATCACTGCAATACGATTGAATAAAGGATCAACAGTCTTCAGCATCTCTCGTCTTGGTGTTCTCCTTCGGGTCTTTGACATCAGAGTGCTAGTTGAATTGGAGGTTCGGGAAAGTGGATAGTTTTTCCACGACACTACTCTGCAGTTTTTTCTTCATTGTGGCATGTAGGCTAGACTAGGCCTAAACTTCCTTGGTCCACATGACTTCATTGTTAACTGAGCTTCTTTAGAGATAATTTGCAAACGTCTGACGCTGAATTTGAGGAGGACACAGGGGAAGTCTACTGTCAAGAAAGGCTCTATGGAATGTACCGTAGGCTACGTTGGAAGCTCCGCCTCATTTCTACGGAGCCCCCAATAGTCCATGAGCCAGGGGGGTTGATCGGTATCATCGGGGGGACAATTGCTATCATTGTTTTTTGGCAAGGTATACACCCCTAGTACTAGAAAAATCACGATAGCAGTGCAGGGGTGGTAGCGAAATCACTTTTTTCAGCTCATGAACCTACCCACCCCCAAATATAAATTCCGTTTTTAAAATCTGGTGTATATCTTGTTTGTGCTCATGGTAGGGATATTGTCAATATTCTATAATATGGTGCTTGTATCATTGGAAAGGGGACCTTTTAGTAATAGTAATATTTAGTCATTACTTACCGGTTCCGGCGCCGTCAAGTGTGGCAGCCTACTCAGCAGCTCCGTGTCTTTCATGAATTTCCCCTGGGGATCAATAAAGTATCTATCTATCTATCTATCTATCTAACTATCTTTTAGGCTTTCATTTAAGCCCAGTGCTGAATCTGTCTGACAAACACAGACATCACATGACTTCTTTAAACCAGAAATAACACAACACAACATAACATTTTCTCACAATTTCCGGCTAAACTGTATGCTTTCTTTTATCCCTGTGGCTTGAAAGAACACCAGGGACACAAAACTCAACAACTTCAATACTCAAGGTACTCTGATGATTCAGAAAATGTACAATATATACAATATAGCCATACTATTTATTTGTGAGAGCCTTAAATTAGACTTGTGTGGCCAGTATGGAGCCAATAGAATGGACAAATAGAATACCCTATTAGTCCAGGCCAAATGGCCTAGTTTTTGAGATACCTCCACCCAATCATGTTTTTTATATTTTTGATATGTCTAGTTTATGAAATGGATTGTTGTATAAAAATATTTTACTGCACAACTAGTTTTTTGGATGGTATTTGAATCTTTCCCAAAACCGGAAATTGTGAAAATTCCGGATTCTGCAAAAAGTACATTATTTGCTTTGTCACATATATCTTTGGAAGTAATGATCAGAAACTCACCAAATTTGGACTGTATGTTCCCAGGTCGTTGGCCCATACAATTAAGTGATAAATTAACAATTTTTATTTAACACACACACACACAAATCACAAAGGGGGTCTGATCAGATTTAGAATCGTAGAGGCCTCAGATTTGGTGGCCAAAAAAAAAAATCTGACAAATATGGGTTTTGTTAGGTGAAAAGAGATTGAAATCAGAAACTAACAACTATACAGTAAAATATTATACCATAAATCAATGTCATTTTTCACACACTCATGAACATATCCCTTAAATATATAAATATTGGCTCCTGCAATACCAAATTGTATCATATGCAAGGTCATGTAGTGTGACATTTTCATCCAAAGCGACAAAAAAGGGAACAATAAAAGGTACAGTGTGACTAGGACATGTTAGTGTAGCAATAAGCACTACTCACATAGAATGGGCTGACCGTTCATAGATGAAGCATGCCCAATTGTTTGTAGTGCTAGCAGAGGAGGTACCCTCGAAAGAGTTGGGTCTTCAGGAGGTTACTGAAGATAGTGTACGGTAGTGTGCACGGCAGCCATTATGCGCCAGAACGCTCACCACACACCAGCTTGAGATGGAGAGTGAGGGAGTGAATGAGCCAATTACAGTGGGGGGTGATTAGGGGGCCCGATTGAATGAGCCAGGTTGGTAATTTAGCCAGGACACCGGAGAACCCCCTACTCTTTGCGATAAGTGCCATGGGAACTTTAATGACCACAGTGAGTCAGGACCTCGGTTTAACGTCTCATCCGAAGGACGGCATCTCTAACAGTACAGTGTCACCGTCACTGCACTAGGGCATTGGGATCGATCTTTTTGGCCAGAGGGAAGAGTGCCACCTACTGACCACCCACCAACACCACTTCCAGCAGCAACCTAGTTTTCCAAGGAGGTCTCCCATCCAAGTACTAACTTCGTCTTATTCTTCTTTGCTTTAGTGGCGGATTACATCTCTTTGGGGCATACCGCCACCTACTGTACAGGAGTGTGCAAAGGGACTTAGACCATCATAAAAGAAGGGGAGGGAAAAATACAAAAAAACAGATAAACAAAACAAACAAACAAAAAGGATCCTAGATCATTTTAATTAAACCTGTAGCCTATCATCCCCCAAAGGGACATGATGGGTTTTTTTTCTTCTTCTTCTTCTTCTTCTTTTGTGTTTTTTTGGCAGTTGGTAAACCAACTTAACGTGCATTACTGCCACTGACTGGGCTGGAGTGTAGATCAGGAGATATTGGAACTTAAATACATTAAATTAAATTAAATTAAATTAAACAAACAGAAAGGAAAGTGAAAATAAAAAATAAAATAACTAAATTAAATCCTTTTGGCTAAGTCTGTGTCTCTCAGAAACTTGAGAACAAAGTTTTAAATTTTATTAGATCTTTTCCCTAATAAACCTTGCAATGTAAAATGATTTTGTTTAACCACCCTGAGTGGTCAGTGTAACGCTTTGCAGTGCTTTGTTCTATTTGCTCCATCCATCTGATCCAAATAAAAAATGTGTTCAATAATCCAATTTTCAATTTCTAAAACTGGTCAGCAAATAGATAATTGCTGCTATTTTCTAAATGTGTCATTAGTCACGCAAGATAAAGAAAAAAACAGAAACTGGATTGGAAACAAAAGTAAAATACAGTATTGGATATTGGATTTTTGCCTTTTTTACCGTTTTTGTTGGGGTGAACCAAGCGTAGGGGGGTGACCTGATGCATATTGGCGTGCGGTGTTGGTGATCACATTTTATCAGCGGATGTAGAGATGGAGGGCTATCAAACACAGTTCAGCTTGCATCAAGGTGCCAAGCGATTGATAATGTCAGCTCGAGATCAGAACTTCAGATGCAGAGGGAGACATTGCTGCATCCTGACACTTATGAGTAGGCCTACGTGTGTATAATGTTCATATTCTGGGAGGCTTTGGAGACATGATCTAATGGACTTGAGCCGTAGTAGCCTATAGCAATGTAGGCTATTTGCTGTTGAAATTAATAAATGGATAAACTGATAAATTAAGCACTCACTGTTGTGTCTTCGTTTAGCCTAATGAAACCTATAGTGTAGCGTAAAGTGTTAAATAAGTTGTTTGTTGGTTTACATTATCATGACAGCTGTTTAGCTTAGTTTACCTGCTTGCTAAATCCTCCAGTGCCAGATCAAGCTAGCTATCGCTAGATAAATAACTAGTTTAGAAGTACAGAAATATAACACTGCCCGTCCAAAATCGTTAAGACACACAATCTGACACAATCGTTCTGCAATTTTCGAACAGCTGACTTGTATCTTGCACGAAGACTATTAGTGCAAGTTAGCAATTGTTTGCTGTGCAGACATTATGAATAATAAGGTCGTAAAACTTAACGAGCCAAACGATCCACGGAGGATGCAATCTGCTCTGCCCTCCATCCAGCCCTCACCCACTTAGACAATAAAGACTCATATGTGAGAATGCTGTTCATAGACTTCAGTTCAGCATTCAATACCATAATACCACAACAACTCATCAGCAAACTGGACAAGCTAGGATTCAGTACCTCCCTCTGCAACTGGCTGCTGGACTTCCTGTTGCAGAGACCACAAGCAGTACGTGTCGGGGACAACACCTCAAGCACTCTGACCCTGAACACGGGGGCCCAAGGGTGTGTGCTCAGCCCCCTGCTCTTCACACTGCTAACACATGACTGTACAACCACTCACAGCTCCAACCATCTGGTGAAGTTTGCGGACGACACAACACTGGTGGGCCTCATCACTAAGGGCGATGAGGCTCACTACAGAGAAGAAGTAGACCTGCTGGCTAAATGGTGCAAAGACAACAACCTCCTGCTAAATGTCAGCAAGACCAAGGAGATTGTTGTCAACTTTCAGAGAGGCCACAAACAACTGCCACCACTGTCCATCGACAGAGATGCTGTGGAGAGAGTGAGCAGCACAAAATTTCTGGGGGTGCACATCAGCGACGACCTCTCCTGGACCACCAACACAGCATCACTGGCGAAGAAAGCCCAGCAGCCTCTACTTCTTGCGCAAATTGAAGAAGGCAAGTGCCTGCGCCTCCCGTCCATGACTACATTCTACAGAGGGACCATCGAGAGCATCGTCTCCAGCAGCATCACAGTGTGGGGCGGAAGCTGCACAGATCAGAACAGGAAGACCCTCCAGCGCATTGTTAACCCAGCTAAGAGGATCATTGGAGCACTCCCCTCCCTGCAGGACATTTACACCACCCGCCTCACCCGCCAAAGCACTAATGATTGTCAAGGATACAACCCACCCTGCACACGAACTGTTCAGCCTCCTGCCCTCTGGAAAGAGGTACAGGAGCCTCAGCTCAAGCACCACCAGACTTGCAAGTAGCTTCATCCACCAAGCAATCAGGATGCTGAACACTCTACCCACTCTCCCATCACTGACAGCCCCCACCCACCAGCCAGCCAGGAACCTAGGAAACTAGGATCCTGTCTACCCTAACCCCCCCCCCCCAACACGCCCTGTGGAACTGCACTGTGACTGCGCGAGCCTAACGTGTTGCTGCTTCACATCAAGCCTGATATACTTGAAATTACTGCATACATATCAATGTAAATATACAGGTCACACAAGCACAAGTTTAAACTTCATGTAACTGTTAAGACTATATAAATATACAACACAACTACCTCTATTCTTTTTTTGATATATGTCCCATATTTCTATTTTTGATACATAAATGTTCTATATTTCAGTCTCGCACTTTAATTTAATGTTTATTGTCTATGGCTATGTCTATAGTATGCCTATGTCTGTATTTAAAGTATGTCTATGTCTGCATGGGAAAGTAAGAAACGAAATTTCAATTCTTTGTATGACCAGTGCATGTAAAGAAATTGACAATAAAAGCCGACTTGACTTGACTAAAGCTGAATAGCTATCAGATATCTGGTGGCATTTAAATCCGATATCTAAAATCTAAGTTTCTAACCTTCCCTTTGACAGTGCCCACTTGGCTTGAATAGGCCTAAGCAACTATGTCAGCTTATTACGATATGTTACAGTTTGTAAACACCATAAGAAGGTAATCTGAATAATCGCAAACAAACAATTGTGGATATAGTCAACACAATAGTAGCAAAACAATACAACAAAAAAAAAAATGAATATGACAATAATATGACAGTTGAAACATTTAAAAGACATATGTTTGATGACAAGATAACCACAAAAATAATGTATCTACTAGTGCACTGTATCAGCCCTGCACACTGCACACTATCCACTTGCGATCCCTTGTTTGTGTGGGTGAGTTTGGGGGGTTCTCTAGCAGAGGGACCGGTCTGGCTGGAGTCTCTGGCTGCTGGTAGTTCTAAGAAAACTGAAGCAAACATCACATACATGTCAGTGTACTCGTGTCCCCTTTCAGTTCCTCATAGAAAACGAAAACTTGTAGGAACTGGATGGTAGAGATGAGAAGCCCAGCTTCAGAAAGTAAAAGCCTCCATGCATTGCTTCTACACCTTAAACAGGTGGTTTCACTAATTAGCTTATCTACCTGGCTGAAGATCATTCTGACGGTCAACTGCTGTTCTTGTTGTTACAGAAAATAGATGTGCAGTTTACTTGTGGTTTATTTTCTTTTAAAGCTTTATACTGGTGTAACCTTTACTGATTAATTGTGCGTGCACGTGTGTGTGTGTCTCTACCATCGGTCATATAGGTTTAGTCAGATTTTTTTTTTTTTTCACATGTCCAAATTTCCATCAAGGATTCCCGGGACACTGAAAGACCGGGGTACACGAAACTTGGTGGGCATGTAACCCCACATGGATAGCATGGAACCATCGTTTTTCGTTTTGATCTGTAGCCCCCTCCCCCCGCTGGACTGGACCCCCGATAGGAGGGTAGGGCAGACACAGACACATAACCCCTCATTTCATGTATAGCGCCACCTAGTTAAACACAAAAAAGTAAAAATGAGGTGTTATAATCGCAGGTATCTGTGACCTAACATAGTCAAAACTGCACGAAATTGGAATTGGTGTCATTATGACACCCTCTGAAAGCACGCCAAGTTTGGTCTAAATCAGTTGATGGGGGGGCCACACAATAAATTAATTTATGTTACTATACACCAACTGACCTGTAGGTGGCCGGAGACAGTTTTCTGTGAATATCTCGAGAACCGTAGGGCCTAGGAGGACCACCTTTTTTTTGTATGTTGGTCTTAAGGGGCCATGTCAACCCATCCCATTACCACTTATTTCATGTATAGCGCCACCTAGTTAAAAATTAAAAAGCAAACAATTAAGTGTTTTCATCACAATATCTCTGGCTGACATGGTCAAAACTGCACGAAATTGAAAGTGTGGGATCATTATGACACCCTCCGAATGCATGCCAAGTTTCGTGAACTTTTGTTCATGGGGGGCCTTACAATAAAATATTTTATGTGTACATTTAGTGACCGTACACCAACAGAGTTTTCTGTGAATATCTTGAGAACCGTAGGGCCTAGGATGACCAATATTTTCTGTATGTTTGCCTCCAGGGGTCCTGTTAACCCATTCCATATGCACACATGTGCACACGCACACACATACATTCACAGTAATCATACGTATGACACATACTCACACAGTAGACATATGTACGCATGCATGCACATGCACAAACACAGGCACATACACAGGCACACACACAAGCACGCACACACACACACACACACACACACACACAAACACACATAAACATAAACATGTACACACACACATGCACACAATTCAAGAATTATGAACAGGCAAGATGGGGGTGGCATTGTATAAAATGAATTTTACATGTGAAATCTATGAACTAATCATTTTTTTGGTACTTGTTGTCTAGCAGATACCAGTGAGAATTGAGTGTGGATAATGCAATTTAGTGAGACAGTTAGAATCATATATGCCTTTCAGCGTGATTTTGTTTTTGTGGAAAAAATGTGCTGGACTGGGCG
>NC_063192.1:25134001-25174001 GCF_017589495.1 Alosa alosa | reverse complement strand
TTACCACTATGTAGAATAAGCAGCGAACTGACAGTCCGCGTTTAGATGTAATCTGGTAGTTTTGTACCTCAAACTCCTGTTGATACCCCTCATTGTTGTTTTTTGCCAGGTACTGGCAACGTTCTTGGAAATCCTTTATGATCTGTGCTCTGGGGAATGTCCTCACCCTATAAGAGGGTCACAATCAAGGGTAATAAGATGCAATGTAAAGACATATAGGATGTTGCTAGTAAGCAGCACTTGATGTAGGCCAGGGATCCCAGATTGGGCACAGCGTGGCAGTGTCTTTAGACAAGCCAGTGATATATTTTCAACTTACAAATGATATTGTTGCCAGCTACAGCTGTTTCATGTTCACATATGCGTGCGAGCCAAACAGTGTCTTTTCACACCTAATCTGTTTTAGAAATGAATTATCCAAACGACACAGAAGTATGCTCGTTTAACTCACATCATGTTTAAACACTGATTGAGATGAAGTACTGAGTATGGGACTGTCTGGACCTCTGGAGCTTGACTGCATAAGGTCCGAGAGAAACTGTGCTGTTCTAGCAGGATCCCATTGGATGGCCTGTAAGAACACACACACACACACACACACACACACACACGCACCAGAGAAAGCCTATATTCTACATGTAGAAATGGGTGCTGAAGAAGAATATCAACAATGCTGTCACAGAAACACTTTCTTTGCTTGTTTTGTGAGCACAACAATATATTAGCCTGAGGCTAATTCCCTGCTCCTTCTCCACAACATTTTAAGAAGAATGTGCCCTTCAACTTAAATCACTTTGTGTTATACATTTTTTGTGTTTTTAACCTTTCTTCAAACTCAAACTCAAACTCATTCTATATAGAGCTCAGTCTCTACCAGCATCATCCAATCAGAAATCAAATCATTACAGAGACACAACCGACCAATACCAATATCCAAACATTACCCAACTGAAATGAATCAGGAGAGAAAACCTTGTTACAGGTCATGTAACAAAACTACTCCTCATGAGGTACAACAAGTGATGACCTTTTAAGATGTGTGGCTGTGATCTGTCGCCATGTTCTGACATTGTCTTATGTTCAGATATTTGGTTTTCAGGCGAGACAGCATATGTCTCTAAGGTTTTACAGCACATCCAGCTATGAGTAGCACTACCCAAACACAAGAGAGAGAGAGAGAAAAAAACTGCCCCAACAAGTTCAGCAAAACCCAGGGCTATCCCACATTCTGACAGAAGTGTAGAAAGACTCCCAATTGCTTACCTTTCTTTTAAAGTTTCTTCAGTAAGTGTTCCAATAGCTTATTTTGTAAAATAAGCAAGAGAAATGCATGGAGGAAGAGTAAAGGATCTGAGTTTGAGACTGACGTTAACAGAGGCGTGGGAAACCGCAGAATGGAGAGAGCGAAAACACAGGCTTTCCTGGTAGGTAGGTTACCTGTCTGTCAGGTTGTAATTATGAGCACCTCATCCACCCACACCACTCCCTCAGCCACAGTGCCTCAGGTGAAAGAGGAGGGGCAGACAGCGAAGGAGCAGGTGGAGAGAAGATAGCCTACTGTACCTGATGGAGGTGAGATGTGTTGATGTGCATCTGTTGATTTGCATGTTCAATGTCCCTCCAGCTTCAGGATCCAGGTCAATTATGTCTGTTGCAACGATAGACTGTGGTGTGAGCAAAACAAAGTGTATTACTTTTGTTAATGTTGTGGCTCAATTGGCCAAGTTTGGTAATAGTAAAGTCACAGATATTAGACTGTGAGTTAGTGGGACCATTAATGAAATATTAAGTGTCATTTGCTTAAATATTAGCAACACTAGATAGGCTGGCCTCATTTTTTTTTTTTTAAAGGGGTCATGTCCAAGTTACAGGTGTTCTGGGTATGCAGTGGCATAATCATAAACGCCATTCTCTCTATTATAGGGTAAGTTAGAATAAAATAGTGTTTCTTTAAAGTCATGTGATTTTATTTAGGCATGCTCGCACCCTGTCCTTCAGGAGTAGGCTTACTATATCCTGTAGCAGCCTAAGTGCCAGCTGTCAGTCCAGCACTGAGCTACAATGCGGAACACAAAACTGTATCTCTTCCGCATTTAAAAGTAACGTTATCACTCGATTGAATGGGCGTTATCGCTCGTAATCAGCCTCATAGTTATGGGTTAGAAGGGGCCATCTACACCTTCTAGCAGGTTCAGAAGGCTGTTATCATCTATTCGCATGGTTGATACTCCGATACGAACACATTCCAGAATCTATCACGTGACACACGCAACCACAAGAAAGAGGAAACGCTGCATAGAGCGAGCCATGGAGAAAGTTAGCGACGTCAATTTTGTAAATAGCCTAATAATTGTGTTGTTTTTTGTTGTTTCGAACAAAATATAGGTCTACTTATCTGACCAACACTCCTTCATGGTGTACAAAGCCTAGAATCGCGCGAATTTAGTGCAATTTCTCAGTACAATTCAAAGGCTTGTAAGTAAAAGTCGTGGACAAATACGTGTTTAGGTATTAAATCATTGTTGACACGTTATTGTTAAATTATCGAAATGAGTACGATTGTGATATAATCCTGCTAAACATATTAGGTGATGTTGTTTGACATTAAATTGTCTAGTCTTGTCAGTCTCACATTATCAGCTGTTCTTTGAGTCTGGGTAGGCCTAATTCATGGGACAAACTGTTATATCCTATAGGCCTACTACCGTTCAATACAACATAGCCTATTGCATTTATTCCAAAATATTGCATTCCTGCAGTGTACTACGTAGTGCAATGCAGCTTTTAATGTCCAAAATACAGTTTTTCCTGCTACATATATTCCTCCAAAACTACAGTGTTGAGACCTGAAGTTGTAGAGTTGTATTTTATAGTAGGCCTATTGTAGTATTTGAATATTTACCCACAACAGTTTTACCCTTATCTCACCAATATACATTATCTGTATATTATCTGTAAAGGTGTCCTGATATTTTATTTAGGGATGGTCCTGCAATCTTTTCTAAACATATCTTAAATTTCTCCCATCTACTTATGTTTTCACAGATCCTTGTTCCTGATATCCTGATGTAGAGGTTGCATTTCATTTCATTATATAACTCCAACAGAACACCTACACAAAGGAGCTGTTAAAGTGGTGTCCTGCTACAAACAACAAGACAGCCAGCATGTAAACAAGGCCTGGTTTGTCCACTTCCTGAAGGGGCTGAAGCATGCTGGCCTTGACACCTCAGTCCTTGCTCCCATTTACAGCTGTGTTGTGGAACACATTCTCTCATCCTATGGTCTACTGCAGCGGGTGGTTATACCCATAGACATAATATACATAGACGCCGCATTGGCTGCTGGAAACAAGAAATGCGGCCGCCATCTTGGACCGGTCATACTCCTCGTTGCGTTGCAGCAGAAGACACAAGATGACAGCACTGTACAGCACTGTGCAGCATGTTCCTTCTCAAATCGGCGGACCATACTCGGGGGATTTACTTTTCACAAGTAAGATTTAACATAACCGTACTATTGGTTGTATTTTGTGAATAGAATATTACCAGAGAGCTGAGAAGGAGCAATCTTTGATATTACTGTATGAAAATCGTAGCCATCTAGCTAGGCTATGTTTACTCGGTGTTCACCCGGCTATGAACTGAGACTTGATAAGTCATATTCCATAACACTGACTTAGATTACAACTGACACAAGAAGGCTATTGTAGAAATAAATCATACTAGATTTGGTCGGTGAATTTTACACAAGTGGCACAGACTAGCCTATTGGGCAATCGCTAGCTGCTACTTGTAGCATAAGTGTGTTGGTGGTAGCCTCACTATTTCCTGAATAAAGTAACTTTTCAATAGCTCAACTTCTTTATTTATCAAGTAGCTTAGCCAGACAAGCTACACTTTTCTTGTCATGTGAAATTAGCACAATTTAAAGTAGCTTCCTATGTAGTGAACTAGCCTACTGCTGTGTTTGTGTTAGGCTACTAATACATTTGACTGGGTGGTAGTTTTGTGTAGTGTTTTATTCATGGCAGAGTAACTGATAGTTTAGCTCACTAAAATTTTGAAGTAGCTTGCCCAACACTGTATTATTCACATGTCATTTACCCTGACAAGAATAAGATGCCTCTCAAATTCCTTTTCATTCATTTATTTATTATTTTGAATCTCTCCAGAACAACTGCCTTGTTCAAGAAGACTGTGAATGAACTGAACGGTCTCCTCACACCCCTGGAACTGAGGAAGGTGCAGCTCTTCATTGCAGTACTGCAGGGCATCTGCTACACTGTGACTGAATGTTTGATTTATGAGCTCCACCTTCATCACCTGCATTCGCCACTCTGTGTCCCATTTTCCCATCGTCTGGTTGACTCAGTCCTCTTTTATGGAGTACCCAGTTTACTATGCCATCTTATTTGCCCACCTGCTGTCTGAAGCACTTTTGTTCTCAGCCAAAGTGTACCCAAGCAATTTTAGCAAGGTGGGAACATACAAAATGACATGTACCAGTTGTCGAAATCATAGAACCAACTGCATGACGGTACCTCTGTCTCACTGAGCCTGTGAAGACACTCCCTGATTCTTTACTGATTGCAATGAACGGGTTGATCTTAGCAGTTTCTAAAATGTTTCTTAATTCCTTTTTATTTAATCTCTTCTTTGGGGCTGGAACCTTTCTGTGAACTGTAAATAACAGATGCTGTTGATGAACCCATTGACACTGTTCAAGTGACAAGTCACCTTTTTGTCTTGAATGGATGAACTGTTACACTTACTATGCCAAACCAATGTCTGTTTTTTAAGGATCAGAAACAAACCTACAAACTTGCACTTTACAATATTTATGGAACTTGTCTAACAAATGCTGTTGATTTTGAACCCAGTTACTCCATTTCCTTTATACCACGCCAATGTCTGTTCATCACTTTTATTTTGATGGCACTGAACTGAAAAATGTTAATGGATTTTTTTTTTCTGTAAATTTAACTCATTAAAACTTGTATCAAACCAGTTTTTGTCTATGCTGTCAAACGTGGATTAGTTATGTTCCCAGTTTTATATTGATGTCATTGGAACCTTTCTGTGAACTGTAAATAACAGATGCTGTTGATGAACCCATTGACACTGTTCAAGTGACAAGTCCTCTTTTGTCTTGAATGGATGAACTGTTACACTTACTATGCCAAACCAATGTCTGTTTTTTAAGGATCAGAAACAAACCTACAAACTTGCACTTTACAATATTTATGGAACTTGTCTAACAAATGCTGTTGATTTTGAACCCAGTTACTCCATTTCCTTTATGCCACGCCAATGTCTGTTCATCACTTTATTTTTGATGGCACTGAACTGAAAATGTTAATGGATTTTTTTCTGTAAATTTAACTCATTAAAACTTGTATCAAACCAGTTTTTGTCTATGCTGTCAAGCGTGGATTAGTTATGTTCCCAGTTTTTTTATATTGGATGTCATCACTTTATAATATATCATATATCAGAATATTCTATTACTGTTAAGCCCACTATGAATATTAAAATATACACAACCATGTTTCCTGTATCATACAGCTTTTCTACTGGGAGGTTTACAACTTATTCTGAGTCAATTTACCCAAGTTTGTCACTAAACCACATAGGCCTACTTGGAATACCCTCAGATGTCTGAATGGCACTGATCTCACTTAAATGTTTATGGAACCTTTCTGTGGACTGTGAATAATGCTGTTGATGGAACTTTTCTGTCAACTGTGAACTATTTAACTCATTAAACTTGTATCAAACTAGTTTTGTCTATGCTGTCAAACATGGATTATGTTCCCAGTTTTGATATCGGACGTCAGGTCACTTTATATCATATATCAGAATATTCTATTACTGTTAAACCCACTATGAATATTAAAATACGCTAAATCATGTGTCCTGTATCATAGCTACATGTATGACCTTTGCAGCAAAAAAAACCGCGTGAGAATCTGTTCGGTATTCAGTGAGATATGATTAATTAAGTGTGCTGACAGCTCATCTCACCGGCCAAACAGATTACACTGAGTGGAGTAGATGACCGGTCCAAGATGGCGGCTCCAAATCTCGTCAGCGCTAGTAAGGAGTAGCGGTCGATGCGGCGTCTATGTATATTATGTCTATGGTTATATCTTTCGCACAAACATACGGGTATTTGTGGGCGTTTTTGCGAGGTAACCAGGTACGCCATGTATGTTTTTGGAGGTGCAAACAAACGCTGCATTGCCATTGAGTTCACATAGTAAGGAGCTGGCTCAAGGGTTATTTGTCGTGTTTAGTTGAATAATGAAAGCACAGCTTTTATAGCCATCCATGCGTCTTTCCTTCTGGCTCTTTGGCTATGAATTTGGTAACTATAGCGGACTATTTGACGTCTTTAGAACACTAAACAGGTGGAGGTGTCAAATGTTGAGTTTCTCCAGTCTAGATTTTTAGATTTTCTCGCATAGATAGGCCTACGTCGTGGGAAATAGCAACGTTTTCAGCGCTTTTACGGCTATCTCGGGATATTCTGCTTTGGTTTTGATCCAAAAACCCGCCAGAGAGGTTTCCTCATACACACTCTTAAGACCACCGCGCTGACAAGTTAGGACTATTCGGGATATTGACAAATGGGTTGCGGACCCACTCATTGGTTTGCCGTGGATCTTTGGAGGATGGGAAGTAACGCTCAAACTCATTTGAAAGCGCAACAAGGTGATCGTGCACCAGCTGCGAGAGAAAGGGCCCTGCCTCAGTTTCTCCCAAAAGCCCCACTACTGTTTGGAACATATCAAATAGCCTACATCCCGGTCCACTCGTCGTCCCCACAAATCAAGCTTGGCTTTAAATGCAGCGACTTTATCTGCCAGTTTAAAGACAGTCGTCATTCTCCAAGGGCGTAGGTTTGGTCTCAGCTTTGGTGGGGACACATTCACAACTCCTTTTGTCACAATACCAACATTATTGTTTCAATACCAATAGCAAGTAAAGAATCTCGATTTCGATACTATTGCGATTTTTTAAAAATGTTATTTGGTTTGTGTGATTTGTGAGATCATTCACATCAGTGGCAATCATAGAATTTGATTGACCCTCCCACACACACACACATAGAAAGTGATGGTTGTCATAGGCTATTTTGGAATTCATATAAACTATAAACTTATATTGTTAATTATTTATAGTATTTTATGATCTGCATGATTACTAATAGCTAAACATATTTAGTAATTTGAATACATCATATTGATATTTAAATGATTAGGCTACACTTGTCTTTAATATCATCACTTGTGGTGTGTAAATCTAATTGAGTGCTTGTCACTTTAAGAGGAACGTGAAAGTCTCACGGTTTTAGGCTAGTGAAAAATAGTTTTGCAAGTGCAAGGATATGTGGATTCAATTAATCATGTTTGCAATGTCATTAGATAAAATAAATGTTCAAAAAACTAACAAGTCAAAGAATATTTTTCTGGAATGAGATCATAGAAGAGATAAGTGTCTCGCAATGTTCATTTCTAGTATGGAAATGCAACAGTTTATCTTTTATTTCTTTGCATTGTGCAGGCTACATTCACAAATACATTAGCGTACATAAACAGAATATAGGAACAGGAAAATGTCTCGGATCCATTGTTTATTGCGACTGCAAGATTGGTAGCCCAGTCTGTGATGGTGACTTCTATTATGTGCCTATATGCGACTGTCCATGCGGCACACCCTTAGCCTATTCAACATGACTCCTAACTTTGGCTGGAAGATTACAGAAGCTAGGTTTAGCTGTGACAATATCCTGGGTAATATCCTAACAACTAATGCTATTTTACACAGTAAAATCCGCATTTGAAAGGTCACCAGTTGCCAGTTTGTATGGCTAGTTATTTTGCCTAGACTGAATAATGAAAAAGCTTCGTATTTTGGGTGGCATAGCTGATCTACAAACCACAAAAAGGGGCAAACATGTATGCTGAAGGGCAAAGGGAATATCACAATGTTTTACTCTGGCCTTTTATGGGATAGGCTATGTATTGGCAGACAGCAACTTACCATTGTCGTTGACACACACCCGCTCGCTTGACTGCCAGTAGCCTGTGCTTTGACACTCCGTGCGTGTAGCGTGCATGTCAGATAGCCCCTCTCCCTCTGTTTTTCAGCAAATCATATGACGTTTCTTGAAGCCTAATGTTGTGCTGGCTGTCGGAATCAGCAGCACAAATGAGTTCGCTAAAATATTGGTGGGGACAATTTTGTCATTTTAAAATATTGATTAGGACTAGTCCTTAGCGTCCCACTCTAAATCTACGCCCATGTCATTCTCCCCTGGAGTGACAGGTTGAGGTCATTAAGCAACCAGAATATGTCACACAGGTAAGCGAGTTTTGACACCCAGTCCTCATCACTAAAATGTGCAGCTAACTGTGACTTTTTCTGTAAGAAATCTCTGCAGCGGCAGGCCTATATTTTGTTCGAAACAACAAAAAACAACACAATTATTAGCGACTCAAACACTCTGGCCAGTGACCTGCTAAAGATGCTTGTTTTTTGTTGCTCATTCTAGCAGTTTAGCTAACTTTGTGTGTACACTACCGTTCGCCAAGAACTGATCAAGTGAAGTGAGCTGACCTGAGGCTGCGCAGCGCTGAAGGCAATATGTAAAGTGTTGAAGGCGGGATAGACAGACATAAATAGACCTTGCAAAATGCAAACATGCGTGCAATCAAACAACTGCATATAGGCCTATGTCATGTAAAAACGTGACATTATTGCAAATTAAATGGAGTTTAGTTTGCATGCATTTTTTTTTAACTCATGTCGTAGGCTACTGCCCGGTTAGTTTAGCATGCAACCACCATATCTACCCTAGCAATACCCTAGCAACCTTATCAGTTACCCTATTAACAACCTAGCAACCACCACTAAAATGCCAATCTAGCAACCACCATAGCAACCAACATAATTACCCTTAGGCTATGTTGTATTTAACGGTAGTAGGCCTATAGGATATAACAGTTTGTCCCATGAATTACCCAGACTCAAAGAACAGCTGATAATGTGAGACTGACAAGACTAGACAATTTAATGTCAAACAACATCACCTAATATGTTTAGCAGGATTATATCATGTATTTGTCCACGACTTTTACTTACAGCCTTTGAATTGTACTGAGAAATTGCACTAAATTCGCGCGATTCTAGGCTTTGTACACTATGAAGCAGTGTTGGTCAGATAAGTAGGCCTATATTTTGTTCGAAACAACAAAAAACAACACAATTATTAGGCTATTTACAAAATTGACGTCGCTAACTTTCTCCATGACTCGCTCTATGCAGCGTTTCCTCTTTCTTGTGGTTGCGTGTGTCACGTGATAGATTCTGGGATCCTAATGTGTTCGTATCGGAGTATCAACCATGCGAATAGATGATAACAGCCTTCTGAACCTGCTAGAAGGTGTTGATGGCCCCTTATAACCCATAACTATGAGGCTGATTACGAGTGATAACGCCCATCCAATCGAGTGATAACGTTCGAAGCGGGTGGCTCAGCAATAGGTAGGCTATGCAGCGCAGCGTATGGTTAGGCTACTTGTGTTTATTAGACGTTCAAAACCATGATAGAGCGCTAGGTTAGAATGGCATTAGAGAGCTGCCGATAATGAAAGTAAGTTGACCACTTCCTGGTCTAAGAGGAGCAACACCGTGCCACTAGACAGAAAGCACACAGAAGTGGAGGCATGACTACATGGGCGCAATACCCACAGGGCTACGGAAAAACGGTAAGCAATGAAGTTTTAACAGCATTCTATTTGTAAAATATTTTGCTTTTCATTTACCATCTCACTCCCGCTTGCATGACAGACAACTGATATGCCTATTGTTAATAATACAATAACCATGGTAATTCATTTGGAGACATAGGGTAGGATAATGTTGTTGAAAGTGTTGTATCGAAGTATGGGCAAATCATTCACATGTTGATTAAAGTTTGATTCAACTTAGTTTTACCTTGCGCGTATGGGCTCTCATATATAGGCCTACGATAGATAGCCTACTTTCATTCCATACTTTCATTTTACATTCATCTTAAGATTGAATTATGCTCGCCTGTATCTTTATTGTCTAGTTTCGTTATGAACTTTAAGTTTGGTGAACATATTTGAATGGACTGTCGCTACGGTGTTGCTGAAATATGCAGGATTGTTGAAATAGTTGTGTCGAAGAGTTGTCAAAATGTAATGTATATTGGGGGTAGTAGCCTCTACATGATCAGGTTAAGTCATTTTAAATGACGGCTACATTTTATTGTGCACATCATCGCGCATTCTTGCACGTTCAGTTAGCTAATGTAAAATGGTCATTGGATAGATTGGGACATCGTCTGTTGGCTTTATCACTCGAGAGTAATTTGTCTCACAAATTCTGCCACATAGCAGTCAGTCTGCTGCACAAACACTGGTCACTAAGCTTTTGCTTTCGCTTTGCAGGGCTCCACCCGCCACCGCGAGCGCACGGACGAACCGGGGGACAAAAGGTCAAGCGCGGATAACCATATCAAGCGTGTGAGTGTAAGTTCACCGAGCAGAAATGTTGAGAAAGTCTATTAACATGTAACTAACTACCAATTCAACGGGCTCACTGTTTGTGTTGACAGTTAGTCATTGTATTGTTATGTTGCCTATTGTGAACTACTATTTTTATTTATTTAAATATATTAAATATAATATTTTTAAAGGATGACAGACCATTCAGAAGAGTCAGAAGCCCCTCGCGGCTAACTCGTCCATACAGGCCCAGGTTCGGTGGCAGATTCTACAGGCCTCGGTAAGACAGTAGAGGAAGAGGAAACATTGCTTGTTTGCAACCTCTCTCTCTCTCTCTCTCTCTCTCTCTCTCTCTCTCTCTCTCTCTCTCTATCTATCTATCTATCTATTCTCATCCATAGATGAAAAGGGAAGTCATGATAATAACTTGCTTCTGTAGTTCTCTAAAGGAGACATGGATTTGTACAGCTGCAGAATATTACTAGCAGACTGTTTTGCATGTATGTGGCAGGCTTATCTCTGCGTTATGTGAAGATTATGGAAAATGACACGACACAACTAGTCTGTGACTCACTATGTTTATTACTGTCACACATGTTTGCATAGGACACGTTCGCCTCGCTATGGTGCTGCACATTCTCCAAAAGAGACATCCCCAGCTCAAGTCCTTTTTGACAGGCATAAAACCCACACCACTTCCCCTGCTCCTGAGAAAACCACCAAAATATATAGAAACTCTAAAACCACCCACATATATAGAAACTCCAAAAGAATGACATGATCTAAGAGTGGGGAAATCCAGGAAAACACAATCACCCTGGCCACAGCTGTGCAATTGTACACTATTGTATTACTGCATCTCCATAAAGAGAGCTAATATTTAACTGCTACAACAACCTGATGTGCATTGTAAGTGACTGACTAAGCTTGACACATTACTAGGATAAGAGTAAGAATGGACTGGTCTGCTACTAAATCTATCAGAAAAACAAAAAGTAATTTATTGGAATGATTGTAAAGATATTTTCTTGAGAGACCAGTCAGTTAAACCAGTTGTTGGACTTCTACAGGATTTGCACCAATATTTTTTATGGTGATTTGATATTGTGTATACTTCGCTCTGTTATATGATACTTTTGTATGTCATAATGATAATGATAGCAACAAAGTATGCCATGCTGGCATTGTCACGGCTGCAGGCTAGGGATTGGACTCAAATGTAGGACCACACTCCAGCTTAATTTCAAACAGAGCTTTACTTACATGAAATACTTGAAAAACACATGAACAGCAAACAGTGTTTCCCATACATTGACTTATTTGTGGCAGCCAACCACAATATCAACATTGACCACCACCCAATGATTTTCCAGGTTGTACTTAATTTGTGTGCTTAAATCTGGTTAGCATCATAACCACCCTATGCTGATTTGTTAAAAACGGTTGCATTCAAGTTAATTCTGCAAACCAACCACCACAAATGGAATTCAATTGTCTGGGAAACACTGGCGAAATCAACATGACAAACTATAATGACCGAGCAAAGGACAAAGACAAACACAAGACCTTAAATACACAGGAAACTAATAAAAGAACACAAACCACTGGACAAAATCAAGGAGACACAGGTAAACATGGAACAAGGCACTATTCAGACTAATAACTTATCAAGACTCAGGTGAGGGGCCGAGACAAGAAACAGGGGCTCAATCCCAATCTCTCCCCTAAACCCAAAACCCTGAACCCTCACACACTGAACTGACATCAGTTGTAAGTGATCAATTCTGTGAGTTTGTAAGGTTTCAAAACGCTAATAACAGGCATGAGACAGCATCTGCGACCTATCATTAAATTGATAACACAAAAAGCTGCTCGGGGAAGCAAAGAGGGGTTAGGTGTTGCAAACATGAACCAGCAACCCTCCGGTTAAAAGTATAAGTGCCCCCAAAAATAAGTAGTTGTTTATATACTCTTTGGGTAACCCTGTGTTTCATGTTTAGATCCCATATGCCTAACTTGGGGAAGGTAGCTGTGAGTGAAAGGGGAGAGATTGGGATTGGGAACAAAGGAACACAGGAGCACAGGCACAGGACACAGGAAGTAACAAAGACAACAGGAAGTAAACAAGAGAACACATGTTGAACTACAAACTAAAAGTCCCAAACCAAAACACAAAACCTCAAACGGTGACAAGCATGGTACAGTATGTGATTCAGACAAATTGATCCTGTAAAACCAGTTACAGAATCCTACCTTTCTCTTCGACCTCCCGATTGATTTCGAAATACTGCTGAGTGCAAAAAAGTTGTATGTTACTTAATGAAAAACCAGGAGGCCTTGGGTGACACAATCCATGGAGTGTGGATTTTTCTCCTTTGTTTTAGCAGGATGTGGATGAGAGATTAAGTAGTGCAGACTTGCTGGAAGAGTCTGGAGTACAAAATAGATTGCTTTTCTCTGACACCATCCACCTGCAGTGAACAGAGGCTCAAAGAACAAAGGGCAGAAATCCAAGGACTACATGTTCCGAATGCATTAGAGATCCGCACCAGTCATTCAAGTGTGATTTGTAGAGAAAGTGAAAGGGAATTCAGTCAGCTTTTGACCTTGGAGATAGAAGCAATGAAAAACATTCTTTCCAAAAGAAACTTTTTGTTGCAGTAATCTGTTCTCGAGTATCTCAAGATTTCCACACATTTCATATTGAATTTATGAACAAAGTCAAATTATTGATGCAGTCAGGATGTAGATCATGTGCTTCTATAATATATGCAGATTTAAAAATATATATATAGATAAAGTTTTTTTTTTCCAGAACAATGTACTACCATTGTGTGGTAGGTAGTCGTCAGTTTTTGTTTAATTTGTGTATTCCATACTTTGTTATATTTTGTTATATTTGTCTTCGCACATAAAATTGACATTACACTAGAGTTCTTGTAACAAAATCATTTTGCGGAAGTGATGTGTCTCTGGCTATCTTTTATAATGACTTCAGTCCTTCCTCATATTGACCAGGATTGGTCATTGCAGTGTTGTCACTCACTTGTGAAAAATACCTTCGGGAAACTTAACTTTTTGTGTTGGACCAGACTTGTTTCTGTGACTCATGCATGCAGTTGATCTGCTGTGAAGTTAATTTTTCCTGTGCCTTCCCATCTCAGGTATTTTCCAGCGAGGGACAGAGGGTTCTTCCGCAGGCCCAGTTTCAGCCTTGGATTTCACCGGCATCAGGGTGACCACGGCCCCAGGGCCCCTCTGTCGCACCGCAAACCATCGCCTTCGCCCGCCTCTCGGCCCGAGCCAGTCCCCTGCCCATTACCCTCTCCGTCCGAGCAGACCAAAGGTGAGCAACCCACAACTGCACACTGTCACCTAGGACAGAGGTTCTCAACCTTTTTTGGTCAAATCAAAATGCCAAGGCACATGACCATTACTGATTATGAAGTATCACACGCATTATCATAAGCTATAAAAGCGGTGTTCATTTTATGAGCCTGTATGTGCATCGGTTTCCTCAAAATTCCATGGCACACCTCACTCTGCCTCATAACACCTCACTCTGCCTCATAGCACCTCGCTCTGCCTCATATAGCACACCAGTGTGCCTCATAGCACCTCACTCTGCCTCATATAGCACACAACTCTGCCTCATAGCACACCTCACTCTGCCTCATAGCACACCTCACTCTGCCTCATAGCACCTCACTCTGCCTCATATAGCACACCAGTGTGCCTCATAGCACCTCACTCTGCCTCATATAGCACACCAGTGTGCCTCGGTTGTATGCCGGTTGAGAGCCACTGGCCTAGGTGACCGGAGCCACTTTGTTCTGTGTCTGTCTTCTGTGTCTGCCAGGCTTGTACAACATTCCAGAATTGAATTGAAACTGGCTCTTAAATTCCAATTCCATTCTTGAATTTCACTTGCATTTCAATTGAGGTAGCAAACAGGAAGCAGAATTTTAATTAGAATTGTGCACAACCCTGGTGTCACATGACCCTCGTGCTAGACTCACGCATGCAGCATTTGCTGGGACCTTAGAAACGTATCTAAGTGTGTTGATGATGAGTGTGAGAAAATGGAGCAGAAAGTGCTGCATTCAAAAAAGTGATGTGGTGATTGATAAAACTTGGGAAAAAACAGAATGCAAATAGTGACTACCAAAAGCTATTATTTCAGATGTGGTTTACCCTGGCTCTAAAAAGATCTTGTGTGTGTGTGTGTGTGTGTGTGTCTGTTTGTGTGGAGTGTGTGTATTTGTGTTTGCATATGGGTGTGGTTGGGTAATGGGCATGTTTTGTTTACTAATGTGTGGATATGGGGGATGGGGGGAGGGGTGCATGTGTGTGCAGTGTGCATATAGGTATGGCTGGGGATGTGTGAATGTGTGTATGGGTCTGTTCCAAATGAAGTACTGAAAAGTACAAGTACAAAGTACTAGTTACTTTACATCTCTGGTTGGTTGGACAGCCATGGCCCAGTTTTGGGCAGCACCACATGTGAATCCTGATCCCGTCCTGACTCGTTTGCTAGTTTGCTCCTGGACCTTTTGAGTTCTTCCAACCCAGTGTAAGTTTGGTAGCAATGCTAGCTCAGATGTGCTGTTGTGGTGGCCCTAGGCTGCACTTGCATAATGGTGGGCCTTTGCTGATCTGAGTTATTTATGCCGTGACAAAATGAAAGGATTGTTCACCACCATGCGTCCTATTATGCCAAGCTTGCAACTCACTTTTTGAATTCTTTAAAAGTAATCAGGGAATATTTGTATGATGTCTGTACTGACACACAAAATGCAAAACAACACTTGTTATAAAGTATATTCTCCTACAACATCCTGGTTCCATATTCAAATTATTGTTGTATGTCTTCTGGCTTTTACTAAGACAAATAATACACTGCTGAATAATACACAACTGAATAATGCATCATGGTGTGAATTCTAAACTGCAGCATTATCAGTTAACAGATTATTTTGGGAGCGGAAGGAGGAAATGTCACTGCACCACAAAGGACTCTGCAAATAGCAGCCACATTATCTTATGTTTACAAAACCACCTACCGTACGGATATGCACACTTTGGTGAACACATTTGGGTGCGCACATGTTTTTCAAAACTACTTACCGATAAGGGAAATACATTTCATCAAAATATTCAAAGTTCTTCCCATAATTTTGTTTGAACGAAACAGACATTGCTGTTTCCTATAAAAAATTAACTAAACTACTCCACCTAGCTGTATATGTCGACCACTGCTGTCATATAGACTAGTTAATTGGCCAACATTCATAGGTTTGTCATACTAAGTCACTTAGGCTAAATGAATTTACCTGATCCTTTATATAAACTCTACTCTATATACTCTATATAAACTGTAAATGCATTTGACAACAGAAACAAACCTTGAGCCCAATTATTTATCATTAATTAATTTTAAAATGTTTAAGTTCATACGTTCAGTATATTTACCAGGAAAATAACGTATAACCTAAGGCTTATCAGTAGAATCTTGGAATGGAAATGATGTTGCAAATATTTAGATGGGGTATATATTGTATGCTATGACTTTAAAAGTCTTTTGATGCAGTGACAAATTTGCCCAACCTGCACTGACTCATCATGAACAGAGGGAGGCAGTGCTGTGTCACAGACGAAAAAGGGTCTTGGACAGTGAATGACGTTGCCAGGCGAGCTATTTTTGCACTTTTACTGTCATAAGTTCCTTATACAAAATGTCAACAAAGCAAAAACAAAATTGTTTCATAACATGTTTTCCAGCATCAATCTAAAGCGATCCAAGCCCCTTTTCCTGAAATCATGGTCAATGGTGATACTGCACTTTAAATTGAAATTTTGTGTGTGTGTGTATTATCGCCCTCAGGAACTCCCCGTGCATCTGCAGATTCAGGCAGAGAGGAAAAGCGCTCCCTGTCATTCACGGTAAGAGCTGTCATGAGCATCATGTTAGGTTACCATGGCACCTTACATCTGAGCCTCTCCAAACGGTACTCGCAACATACTGTAACTGATGTACAAGCAAAGAAACAAAGAAACAAACAACTTCACTCCTGATGGATCTCTGTTGTCCCCTCACCCCACCTCACTCTTTCTCTCTCTCTCTCTTTCTCTATCCCTCCCCCTCTTCCTCTTTTTTCATTCTCCCTCTCTCTTTCTGTTCCTGTGTGTGCTTGTCTTGCTGCTCTGTGGATGTGATGTATCTGGCCTTCTCCAGTGAGACTGGCTAATGGGTATGCGTGCCGCCTTCATCTTGTGAATCTCCCCCTCAGGCCATACTGATCATTGAACTCATAAAACGTTAGCCTGCCTGAATCCTCTAAAAACACTACCCCCCCCCCCCCACACACACACACACACACACACACACACACACACACACACACACACACACATACACACAGTCATCCAGGAGAGAATCAAAACAGAATGAGACCCATGTAAGAGGAAACACTGTGTGGAGATGATGGGAAAAGGGGGGCACAGTTGGAGCACCAGCCAAATTGCGCCAAGATGGAATCCTGAACTGATTCTCGTAACTGGCACACAAATTAGATTAGGATCCACAAATAATCCTGCCGTTGCTGGATGACTGTAGAGGGACTTGGGAGATGGGGCATTGTTTCACTGTAATTGATTGGAGGGATCCGAGCCCTTTTTCTCAGGAGGAGAAAACATGTCTGTCTTTCTTTCTCTCTCTCTCTCTCTCTCTCTCTCTCTCTCCCACTATCTGTCTCTTGCCCACTTACTCTACCTCTCTCTTATTCTCTCTTTCCCTCTGTCTTTTTCATACCTGCCCTGTGTCCCTTAGATTAGCTTCATGTAAAAAGATCACCCCATGCCAGTCCAAGCCACACGGTCAGGAGAGGTGATTGGAATCAGCAGCTGTGATCTGAAGGGCCACTCCGTCTCATTGTGACAGCGCACAGTTTGACCCCGGAGCTGCTCAGCTGGCGTGCAGTCTGTCAATAACCGGTGGGCATCATTCCTCTGTCTCGTCCAGGTGTCTCAGAAAGACGAAGCCCCCCAGGCCAGGGAGGAGCCGTCTGCTGTGTCCAGGGCTTCAGCCAGAAGCAGAGCCATCCAGCGAAAGAGACAGGAGATCGAGGAGGTGAGCTACGCACCAAAACGCTAGCTAGCGAGCTAGCTACCTCCATTTCTCTGTTGTTCTATTGCTTTTTCAATCTGTTGTTTTTTGCATAAGTCGCTTTGGACAAAAACGTCTGTTAAGGACTATAACCATATCATAATCATAACCATAACCATAACTATGAGTCAGGCTCCACACAAACACACTTCATCTAGGCAGTCATCTTCCTCAACAAACTGACACAAATTCCGCCCACCCGCTCACTTGACCTTGTGAGTGGCCACTCCACAAGCATGTAGCATTCAACACTATCACTCGAGAGGCCACTGCTAAACTACCTAAACAGATCCCTGACCCACATTAGCTTGATTGGAGAGATACTGTGTATTAGTCACATAGTTACGATAAAGGCAAGTTTATAACTAAAAACTTGACACTTTGTGTTAAATAGTCTGCAACTCCATATAGCGTAGTAGTGGACAGGTAAGGAGTTTTGAAATAAAAGCCGGTTTTATTTGTGTTTTATTTAATAAATATGTAATAAATAAAATATGTAAATCAGTGTAAGTCCATGGTGTTAGATAATGAACTCAGTAATGTGAAACAACATGTACTTTCACCACACATCACAGTATTGAAACCCTCGTTGACGTACATTGCACTGTTGCCTTCTGAAACTGAAGTGTGACCACAGTGTTAGTACTTCTTGTTAACTTCCTCCAGACCTCACCGAAGGAGTCCACCCCCTTAATGTCAGTGTGTGGCGTACACAGTAAAATCATTGGCAGGCAGTGATGACTGTCTCCATGGAAGTTTTCTGAATGTTTAATTTGTCAGACCATGTTAAAAATGTAGTCACTGATCACAGGTCAATATGAGAGCTGGAGACAATGTCTTTTCCAATATTTTTGAGATAGCTATGAGAATATAAAACAAAGCCGTTGCTGAAGTGTTCCAGTGGGTTACTATTGAACAAAACATTTGTCCTATCTCAATAGTCGTTAGTAATAGCACTATGTTACTTTTTAATAGCACTCTCCAGATAGACTCTCAGGAAGTCTCTGAATGTTGTGACACCCGAATTTCACAATTTCAGTGTAAATACAGTGAGTGTTATTTTTGTGTGTGTGTGTGTGTGTGTGTGTGTGTGTATCTGTGTCTCTGTGTGTATGTGTGTGTGTGTGTGTTCTATACTGTTCTACACTGTGAGTGTTTGTGTGTGAGCACTAGAGTCTATATTAAAGCTGAGCACATGAGGAGTGACTCAGTGGGCAGGAGGAGAATCATCCTTCTCAGTTTCTCCCCGTCCCCCAATCTCCATGGTTACCACTGGCAAGTAGGGTAGGTGCTGTTCAGAGGGGGTTTGGTAACAGGTAGCTGAAGCGTTTAGTTCTGTTTGTGTGTGTAGTGTACAGCACATACTTATGCATAGGTATGCAAACACACACACACACACATACACACACACTTGAATTGTGTTGTGTTTGTGTATACGTTATGAATGACATAAATTGTGTATACATTACGTATATATTCAGAAAGAGATTATACATCTTCACATACTTGCTAGGCATGCACACACACACACACACACACACACACACACACACACACACACACACACACACACACACACACACACTGCCAGTAGGCTGAGTAAAACATAGCATCAGGAACAATACATAGTCACGGTTTGTTAACAGCCTTGTAATGATTGGCAGAAGCTTCTCTCATTCATTGACACCTATTATGCAACCTGCTATATAACACGTTTACATAACTCAAAACAGACTCAAAATGGAGGGCAAAATAAATACATGTGGGTTATTTTTGAGCTAATGCCTTTTTGTGGGGGTCTTTGCATTAGTGCGTGTGTGTGATGTGTGCGTATGTACATGTGTGTGTGTGTTTCTATGTGTGGTTGTTTGTGGATACATTTACCTCTCTTTGTGTTAGACAAGTGTTTTGATCGAGAGTAGGGGATGATGGTTTGTGGATTATGATTCAGAACAATGAATGGGGTCAAAAAGGTTTGTTCTCTCTCTCTCTTTCTCTCTCTATCTGTGTGTGTGTTTGTGTGTGTGTGTTGCCTCTAGAAATGGGCCTGGGAAAGGTCATGGATTAATCCTGTTGAATAAGTTATGGGGTGTGTATGTTTGTAGCAGCAGGGTATTTATATGTGTGTGTGTGTGTGTGTGTGTGTGTGTGTGTGTGTGTGTGTTTGTTGCATGCATTCCCCCAAATAGCAGCAGGGAGTGTGTGTGTTTCCATCTGCATGTGTGTGCGCCTGTGTGTATAGGTGTGTGTGTGTGTGTGTGTGGTCATGTGTGCAATCTGACTGAGCTACTAATCCACTCTTAATGGCACACACATGACTGGAACACATCAGGCATGTCCCCTTCCTTCGGCTGCTTCCCTTTCTCCTCATCTCTCCTTCACACACCATCTCTCTCTCTCTCTCTCTCTCTCCACTATCTTTCTCTTTTGGTTCAGGGAGAAAGAGGGGTACATTTGTATTAATGATTTCGGGTGCCTTGTTTTCAGTGGTTTTCAAATGGTGTGTTGAAGATGAATATTGTTAGAAGTCCAAAAGTGTTTCTCTTCTTTGCTCTCCCCCTCTAGACTCCTCTCAGGGTTATGAGGCTCTGCATTCCTCAGCACTAATCAAATGAAGGCGCAAAGAGGAGCAAAGCAAAGAGAGAGAGAGAGAGAGAGAGAGAGAGCGATGGAAGGAATGAGAGAGGGAGGAGGGAGGGAGGGAGTGAGAAGAGTGAGAGCGGGAAGAAAGCGAGGAGAGAGAAGGAGAGAAGAGAGATATCTTTAGCATGGCTGCGGCTGCACTCCTAGTGAGGCGATGTGCACCATGGTGTACGCGTCCACAGCAGAACTGGGACAGATGGCTTTCTCCCCAGACGGGACGTGGCAAAGGACACGTCGGGATTTTTAACGAGAGGAACTGTTCAGTGTAATCCTGGACACTATCAACACACAGCCCTAGTTATCTTAGACATGCTGCTATGCTGTATGGACACACCCATGGTCAAATGGCCACAGGGCTGATGGAAGGGGCTGATGCAGCAGGGCTTTGCAATAGAGTGTGACCAGAAATACACCAATGATAGATGGGATATTGAAAGCAAATTGTGAACTCATGAAAAATACCATGGGTGGCAGTGAGTCATGTGTTATGTAATCTATTGCTTTCTCATTTCAATAGGTTGGATTAAAGGGATTCTGCCAAATATATTCTTTAAATGTGTTTATTATTATTCAATTAATTTGAATTTGCATATCATATAGAAAAATAAAAATCATAAAAAACATCGTTCTTCTTGGTTCATGCTGTTGACCCTGCACATCAAAGCCCAAAGGATCAGCTGTTACATCTCTGATGTGTGGTTATGGCTATAAGGATCAACTGGTTACATCTCTGATGTGTGGTTATGGCTATAAGGATCAACTGGTTACATCTCTGATGTGTGGTTATGGCTATAACTATGACTTGCTCCCTCAACCACAAAATTCTCATGTGTTGGACCTGTTTGTTTAAAACAGTGAAGTATCTGCTTATTGTCATTTTCAGGCATAGTATGTACATTTTGTCCCCACAAATGGTTCATATTACCCACTCAATAAATGAGTGTTTTTCTCAAAATGTCTTTGTGTGTGTGTGTGTTGTGTGTGTGTGTGTGTGTGTTTGTGTGTGTGTGTCCTGCCTGCACCTAGGTGTACCGGCAAGACTGTGACACATTCGGCGTGGTGGTGAAGATGCTGATCGCCAAGGACCCGTCGCTGGAGCGGCCTATCCAGACCTCTCTGCAGGACAACTTGCGGGAGATCGGCCTGCGTTGTGTGGAGGCCATGCAGGAGTTCATTGAGGAGTACGACGCTCGCCAGCAATCGCCCTCACCAGCGCTGCCGCCAGAGGAGGGCTCACCTCTCCAGTGACCCCAGCAAGGGACCAGAGGGGACCCCCCCATCCTGAAATAGGAGCCACTGAGCACAAGGAACCCTCCAGTCAGCTACACTCTTGGAGGAAGTAGCTTGTTTGTGTGTGTGTGTTTGTGTGTGTGTGTGTGTGTGTGTGTGTACATTCATATGACTGTGTCTGCTGTCATGAACAATTTTTAAAGACCAACTGCCTTATAACATTGCCATCTTTTTGTCAGACTACTGGCAGGAGCATTTTAGCCCTCAAAACCAACACATAATGCGTTACATATTCATCCTATACAACCAGTTTCACCTGAGTATAAAATAGGGCTTCAACAATAAATTAATTGATCAGTTGTCAACTATTAAATGAATCACCAACTCTTTTGGTATTAGTTTAATCATTTTTTCACCAACTATTTTGGTAACCGGTTAATTCATAACAAAATACTCTGATTATCGCTTCTTAAATGTAAATATGTTCAGCTTCACTTACTCCTCTTTGTAAACTAAGTATCTTTGCTGTGTGGACTAAACAAGATATTTGAGGAGATATTAATGGGCTAATTGATTAATCGTAAAAATAATCTATAGATTAAACAACTATAAAAATAATCATTAGTTGCAGCCCTAGTATAAAACTAGCTGGCTAGTTCTGGCTTAAGCTGTTTCTACAATATACACTGGGTGACTAACACAGCTACCTTAGTACTCATGGCATTTTGTTTTACAAACAATGTCTGCCATTTCTACTACATGAAGGGTGTGCAATAAACACAGTGGTTCTGAGTTGGCTTTAGAGGTGTTTGATGTTAGCATGCTCTACTGTAGGTGCTATGATAACTGCAGAAGGGTTCTTTTGACCAAAGATTGGACATTGTTTTCAATAAAATGATGTCCAAACATTTTATATGATTTGTGTGTGTGTGTGTCTCTCTCTCTCTCTCTCTGTATGTGTGAAAGTGGGTAAGCTATAGTTAAAGATCCTCTGATGATTCAGTGTTTACAGGTTGACTGATGCCTTTTATCTTTATAAGTTGACATTGCCAGGGAAGTAAAGAAATCATCTTTAGACATCTTTGTTTCTGCTATGTTTTTTCCTTTATACTTATGGATGGGAGACACTGTCTTTCCATAAAAGCAACTTCCATAAAAGCTTGTCATAACACAATTGCTGCCATTCGTATATTTCTTGAATGAATGCTGTTTTGTGAAAATAAAGTATAATTTTTTAAAATTAAATACATATTCCATTATGCACTTCTGTTTTTAATAGCACGTTTCCAAGATTTCTGTCACATTCCTGTGACTATAAACTGTCTTTTGAGTCTCTGAGTGATATTTTTATTCAGAGCATTAGTACGAACGGTTTGCTGCAATGCTGAAATGCCAAAGCTTATCATAGGATTTGAGAGAAACGTAGGTAGCCATTTTAGGGGTTTATTGTAATAATCCCTTAATTCCAATACGAGACAAAAACAGCAAGGGCACGTGCAGGCAGCTCTGTTTCTACATCCTATAATACAAATAATGCATCTGAAGATACAAAATATATATAAATATTTAGGACCATATTTACAATACATTTACAGTACTACATCCATAACTTAGAGAACATTATTTCACTGTACACTGTAAGTTTTTCAAGAATTCAAAGAATGACAACCGCTCGGAGGAAAGGAGCTGAGAGGAGTACGGCATGAAACACTGGACGATACTGAACAATGCTGTCGTGGGAAAGGCCTGAAAGAGAGAGAGAGAAACTAAACAGATAGAGAAGAGGGGGATCATAGTAGCTCATCTTTGATGCAGAAATGGCAGAAGCTGGGGGGGGGGGGGTCTATTTATAGTGGGTCAGGGAGAACGTTCACGTCGATGCCTGCTGGCTCTCCCCATCCAGTTCAGCTACTCACTCTCCTCCAAGGGGCCATCATGCGATGAGGCCTTCCTTAACACCAGGACCAAAACTACACCACCCAGGTCAGGAGGGCCTCTGCACCGGATAGCACAGCGGTACCTGGGGTGGGCTGAACTCAGCTGAACCCGGATTCATGGCTGCCCTCTCATTTCCTGGTGTTGTCACGATCCCAAGTCACTTCACCCTCTAGCTTTTACGGATGGATGGCAGCCTAACCATCATAAAGGTCACCAGAGGACATTCTTATTGCACAGATTTTTTTTTTCTACAACATTTGGGATTTCAGGAATACAATATGTAAAGTCATTTAAATATTTAATGGTTAATACTCTTTATGTCATTTCTGTAGAATCTCTAGTCATCTGAGTTCAGTCTCTGCAAACGGTTCATGAGAGTTCACACCGTGTGTAACAGGTTCATAAGTACAGAGAATACAGTGAGTTAGGAGGAAGTTAGATCCATGTTAAGTGTGTGTAGTGTTCTTATCCACTAAAGATTTTTAAGATGATGTCCAAAAACATCACATTACACTGTGATTTGAAAATACTGTAGTTCCATCCACTTGAATCCCTGGCAGTGTTCTGTTCAGTTGAGCTCAACAAAAATCTCTCATCCATGTACGACCCGTCCACACACACACACACACAGAAACACATATTCAGTGCATGAACTCACAGCTCACAGGCTAATTTGTACACACATACTGTACATATGTACCCACTACCCACACAAATTCACATAAGTGCTTCCTCCCACGTGTTACAAATATACCATCGCCTCCACACATATACAATACATACATACACACACAAACACACACACACACACACACACACACACACACTGACACACGGTCCTATGAGATGCTGCAGTTCTTGCTCTTCCTGCGCCGGCGCGTGTGCAGCTGTCCACGGCCTCCCAAAGCCGTGGGGCTGTACCTGTGCCGCAGCTCCTCGTTGTCTAGGTAACGCAGCTGCACTGGACGAGGGATAGGCTCGCCCAGGAAGTAGCCTTCGTCGGCAGACTCCTCCGTGGACGAGGAGCAGGTGGAGCAGAAGTACTCCTCGTCGCCCTCCCCGTCCTCCTCGCCATAGCCGTTCAAGTAAGGGCCGCCTCCCACGCCCTGCGGCCCCGACCCACCGGGGTTCTGTAGGGTGAGGTCAGATGCCGATCCAAGGGGCGGCGGCGGGTAGAAGTGAAAGTGTTGGCCCGGTATCCCCCGAGGTTCCCCCACCACCACCACCACCACCACCACCACCACCACCACCGAAGAGCTCGCGCGGGGGGAAGCGCTCGTGGAAGTCGTGAAAGAAGTGCGCCGGGCCCAGGTCGCCGTGGTAACCGGCGCTGCCTCCGCTGCCGGCGGTGCCGCTGGCGCCCGGGCCCTGGGCGGCCAGGTGCAGGGCGTTGTCGGAGCGGGAGCGCCGCGACTGGCGGTGCCCGCCGTGGTGGTGGTGGTGATGGTGGTGGTGGTGCCCGTGCTGGCCGTGGCCTTGGTGGTGGTGCCGGTGGCGCCCCCCGGTGCGGTGGTGGCGCTGGCGTGAGCCTCCTCCTCCTCCCCCTCCTCCCCCTCCTCCCCCTCCTCGTAGCTCTTGCTCGCCGAGCCGGCCAGGACGCCCGGGCGGGGCCCGCCGCTCCATCACCGGGGTCACGTGCATGTTCCCCATGCTGACCGCCAGCCCCGGGTGACCTTTGACCTTCTCCTGGAAGCCCAGGCCGCGCGGCGGGTCCCAGTACTGCATGGGCGGGTACTTGAGGCGCACGGGCATGCCCAGGTCAAAGAAGGGCCGTGGAGCTGAGGTCAGCGACTCGGTGCTCCGGAACTGCATGGAGGAGTTCAGCGTTCCCATGTTGCTCTTCTCCGACACGTTCATGCCCGAGTCTTTGCTCAGGTCCGGCATGGAGAAGCGAGAGAGATGCTCCTGGCGCTTGGTGGTGCCGTCCAAAGAATTGCCTGAAGAGAAAGGCAACAACAAAGGCCACTCCATTAGTCTTTCACAGCAGATGTGATAACGATCATCATTCAGAAGAGCTCGGTAAGCAACACATGACAAGTGTAAATGTCAGTAACGGTCCACATTGGCATTTAGCTGATGATAAGTGCAGCAGAGGGAGACATTGTGTCATATCTCATCATTCATTAATGACACGGAATTGTGTCTAGTGTACATGTGAGTGTGAGTGTAGTATAATGGGTGTAGTGTTGTATACTAGCAGTGAAGATGAGTGAGTGTGTGTAACGTGTGTTTGTAGGGTACAGTACACATGCCTCAATGTGTATGTAAAGCATAGACTAAGTATAATTAGCTATGCATACCTGTGCCATAAATAATACAATAGTTGTGTTCATTGGTTTGTGGCATGTGAAAATGAACACCAAAGTGTCTATGCATGTGTGTGTGTCCATGTTATGAGTGTGTGTGTGTGTGTATGTGTGTGTGTGTGTGTGTGTGTGTGTACCTGTGGCGTAGGACAGTGAGAGGGAGTCTGTAGAGCCGTGGGGCGTCTGCTCGGGTGGGGTCATCATCTCGTTGATGGGCGTGCGACTGCGCAGCAGCGGGGGCCGTACCTCACGGGGGAAGCCATGCACGCTCACGCTGCGCTTATCCGAGAAGGCCCCGACGCCCCCGACGCCCCCGACGCCCTGCCCACTCCGTGGCTGGACGCCTCGTTGAAGCTCATCTGTGTCTTGAGCTTGGGCGCGCGGAACTCCGTGTCCTGGCTGTGGTGCATCCAGTTCTCGTTGAACGAGTGGCCCCGCAGAGCCGCCATGACGGGCGGCTTCTTGGGGTTGACCCCCGGGGGCCCCGCCTGCGGCTCCTTGGGCCAGGCGTCGGGATGACCCCCGCCGACCCCCACCACCACCACCACCACCGCCTCCACCCGAGTGGGCCGGCGCCGGGCCCTGCTGGCTCTGGCTGGAGACGTAGGGCGGCCGCGGGTTGCACTGGCCCAGCAGCTGGTGCTGGTGCTGGTGCTGGAGCTGGTGTTGGTGTTGGTGCTGGTGTTGGTGCGGGTTGGGTGGAGCTGGAGACGGGTCTCTCTGGGGCGCCTCGTACTGGTAGGCGGCCGGCTCGTCGCGGCTCATCCACACGGCCTGCTCGCGGTTCAGGCTGGGCGTGCGGCTCGGCGTGCGGCTTGGCGTGCGGCTGGGGGTCCTGCTCGGGGTGCGGCTCGCCGTGGGGCTGGCCACGCTCAGCAGGTCCATCTGCGTCGACAACGGGTCCATGTCGGCCGACAGGCGGTCTGGGTTGCTGGCAGACGACATCTGCCGGCCCTCGGGCTTCGCCTTGGCCTTGGCCTTGGCGCCGCTGCTGCCGTGGCGGCCGATGCGCGCACTGCGGCGGGACTGGCGCGAGCGGGCGCTCTGGAAGGCCGAGTCGGCCGAGTCGGACTCGTCGGGCTCCTCGCCCGCGCTGCACGAGCGTGAGCAGAAAATCTGGCCCTGCTTGGGCAGGAACGGGCGGCCCAGGAGTGACTGCTTGCAGCGGGCGCAACAGAAGCACTCCTCGGTTGCGTGCCAGTGCTGACCGTCGTACGTCATCTGGCCCTGGTCAATGCCTGCATGCCACAGACAGAGAACCATGCTGAGCCAATAAAGACAGATACTGATACACAAACAGAAATACATTGGTCTGTGTACTGACCCTGACATGTCTAAAAGTCTTTGTGTTTTGTTGACTATTCAAACAGATACAGGAACATACAGATATAATTCTGGGTCACATTGCGTCTTTACAATGTGCATTCTACATACAGTGTATGTTACATCAGTGCAGTGCAATGCAATGCGGTGGCTAAGGAGGTGGAGGAGTCGTCCAGTAACCGGAAGGTGGATGGTCTGAGCCCCATTCCTCTTGACCCTGTCAATGTGTCTTTTGACACTAAACCCCAAACTGCTCTCAATGTTCCCGTTGGAACCTTGAGTAGCAGCCTCTCAGAGGCCTGTCATCGGTGTGAGTGTGTGAGTGAATGGGTGAGTGTGAGGCGTTAGTTTGTGAAGCGTGTTGAGCGCTCAGAGGAGTAGAATAGTGTATAAATGTAGTCCATTTCCCATTTACCATCCTGTGCTAAAGTCTTGTGGTGTTTACTATGCAAACCAAGAAAGCCAATAAGTTTCCCTATCAGGAGCAATCAGTTAATACACTTAAATTCTTGTTATTCATTTGAAGAGAATAGGCATGTTTTTTCAGCTGAATGCTAACTCATTGCCTAAAATGACTATTTGACAGACCTAATCTCAGCAATGAGACATGAGTATTGATGTGGCGGTCACACGATCAGATAAAATATTACATTTGTCTGAGTTCCTCCTCCTGAGGGACCTCCTTTCCTAAGAAATGGAAAACAAATCAAATGGAATGGGTTGTTTCTGAGTCAATCAATTCTTGTATTAAAAGCGAGTAGGCCCTGCGCCTTCCCATTTCCGGAGTTCCAAATGAATGGCAGTCGAACAGAGGCATGCACTGCAGGTGAGGCTTGGGCTCTCACATAGTCATGCCGCCGCGATGGGTGCGGTGCGCTGCGCTGCCTGCTCGGCTCGGCTCTGTCAGATTGTGTTTACCACGGCGGAGGAGGCCCTCAGAAGCACACGGAGATAATCATCTTCTACCGGCTCCGTCTGCATCCACTAGCTTTCATTAAGAGCTGTCCTGCTTACTCGCGCTGTGTCGACTATAAAAATAATTACCAACTTTGTAGCCTCCCCGGAATACACACACACACACACACACACACACACACACACACACACACACACACACACACACACACACACACACACATACAGTAAACACACACAAACAGAGACAGACACACACACACTTCTACTTCTCAGCCCTTCGATCTGCAGAAAATTGCATTTTTAATAAACGTTTAACCACAGTTATTAACAGAATGAGTTTCCCCCTGTGTTATGGGCCTGCCTCATTACTGAAATCCTTTCGAACATCTGGAATCGTCCATGAACATGTCTGGCATTTTATCAAAACCACAAACGGACTTGATTGGAACTCACTTATACGGGCACTAATTAGGGAGGGGTGGGGAGCACTAGAGCAAACAAATCAATAGTAGAGAGAAAAACATAAATAAACAAATAAAGCCCAGGAATCAATCTCGAGGCCCCGAGCTGAGAAATCATGCTGACAGAAAAAGACTCACTCAGACCCAAATGAAATGTCCACAGACAAGACAGAGAAGCAACTAAACAGTTAGCACAAACAAGGATGAAAAAAAATAAAAAACACAAAAAAAAAAAAATAGCCTCCTAACTGTAACTGACAGAGAGACAGGCAGACCATGCTGTTCAGGCATGACATAAGATTGGGGAGAGATAGAGTGATAGAGACAGATAGAGGACAGAGGGATGGACAGATGATTATCAGAGAGGGAGAGAGAGGGAGAGAGAGAGTAGGAGAGAGAGGGAGTCCGGTGGGTACCTATGTGCTCTCCACAGGCGTCGCAGTACTCGGCGTAGAGCGACTGGAAGCAGTTGCAGCAGTGGGGCCGAGCATCCTTCATGATGTAGCGCTGGCCGCCCAGCGGGGCCGAGCACTCGTAGCAGCAGAAGTGCTTCATGTGCCAGTGGCGGCCCTCCGCCTCCGTGCACTCGTCCGAAAAGATGATCTGCACACACACAATGATACACACACACACACACACACAATGATACACACACACACACACACACACACACACACACACACACACACACACACGCTTAGGATAAATCTCAGTACACAGGCTGAAACCACCACACAAAATTGCATAGAATATACGGCACATGGATTGACTGAATCTACACACACACACACACACACACACAGACACACGATGCATGGCCCTTGTCTCAAGTGGTACTAGAAACAGCATCAAACAAACACGTGGGCCAGAGGGGGATTCACAGGTGCACTGCTAATTAAGCTGAAGACTGGTGACATCAACCAGGCTTCACCTTGAAGTCAGTGTCCCAAACATGTGAACACACACACACACACAAACACACACACACACACACACACACTGGAGTTTTACAACATAATGCAGAAAAATCCATGAGAAAAAAACATCCTCGATAACGGAAATTATTTATTTAAGATCAACAACAGAACTAATATTGTTAATGTCATAAATTTGATATCTATTAATTCTTCGGTTTGTCATTTAAATAGATCTACATTAAATAACACTGAGGGCCAGATGTACGTAAATTTGTGAACGTAGCGTTATCCGTGCCATGCCCAACCCGCAGAAACCGCACGCTATGACACTTATGTTAATGTCGTATTTATCAAACCTGCAGTTCCTCTTCTGCAATTTATGAACGTTAAGAACTGAATGATACTTCAATCACAAGTGCAGTTGAATGAAGTTAACTGATGACAACATTAAAAGGCATCAAATGTTAAGCGATCATGAAATAATACAAAGCATGATGTCAACAAGCAGAAAGATAATGAAGAGCAGTAGTTCTACTTACACTACTTGTGCAGGCTATGGAAAATTGGTCAAATCTAGCAAGTAGGAAAGTTTAAGTGGATGACGGGAAAGTGAAAGTAAGACATTCGAAAGGCCAACAAAAGTTAAGGTTGTTTTTGATAGTACGTATAAGATGCAAAACTGGTGCTCTAAATAGCGATTCTGTCTTTAAAAGGTTCTCTTATTGATGCATTTAACCTCAAACCGCATTTAACACCTAAAGCGGAAATATTTAGGCACAAAATAGACGTGCGCTTTCATGGGCAGTTTTTATACATACAAGGGAATACCTAATTAGGCGTATTTTACGCTTCTCCTCCCATCTTTTTACACAAAACTCACACTTTCCCCTGACCCTCCTATGAATGCATATGCATGCGATGGAAAAACCCAATTTCACATTCTCAGCTCCTGCGACAGGCAGTCTGTGCTTTTACCTCAGTGCGGCCTGTTTGTACACACCTTGCCATTTTTTTATGCGCACATTGCGAAAAAAATATGCCTGAAGTGGGTGCAAAAGCGTTAGTACATCTGGCCCAGAGCTTTACTATATGGTATATTAGTGTAGAATAACAACATGAATTGTTGATCTTAACTATGTCAAAAGCTGATCAGTTGAAGGACCCTGAATGTTAACAGTTTGAACATATGTGATTACAATTACAGACGCAAGAACTGCGATCGAAAGCAGAGTGCTGCACCCTTAGGGATTTTTGGCATTTAGCTGCTCGACTGATTTGCTAAATCTCCTTGCTTTCTCCCTGATCCGTCTGCGGTTCCACCTCTTTGAGAGCCACCAGACGGGCTGCACACAGCCTGGATATAAATCACTGATTGAATTCCCAACAAGAGGCACATACTGCTTGCAAGCCTCACCAAATTGAAGGGGAAGGTAAATATGATTACGGTGTGTTGTGCTGAAGTGTTAAGTTTAGTAGTGCAACTGATGGCCTGGGAGGGTAACAAGTGACACTAGCTGTCCCATGGCAAGATCATGATTGGATTCTCCTTATACATAAATATTTGTTGTACACAAGCCACTCACACACACACACACATTCACGCACACACACGCACGCACACACACACACGCTCAGGATAAATCTCAGTACACAGGCTGAAACCACCACACAAAATTGCATAGAATATACGGCACATGGATTGACTGAATCTACACACACACACACAGACACACACACACACACACACACACACACACACACGATGCATGGCCCTTGTCTCAAGTGGTACTAGAAACAGCATCAAACAAACACGATGGGCCAGAACACACACACACACACACACACACACACACACACACACACACACACACACGATGCATGGCCCTTGTCTCAAGTGGTACTAGAAACAGCATCAAACAAACACGTGGGCCAGAGGGGGATTCACAGGTGCACTGCTAATTAAGCTGAAGACTGGTGACATCAACCAGGCTTCACCTTGAAGTCAGTGTCGTGCTGAAGTGTTAAGTTTAGTAGTGCAACTGATGGCCTGGGAGGGTAACAAGTGACACTAGCTGTCCCATGGCAAGATCATGATTGGATTCTCCTTATACATAGATATTTGTTGTACACAAGCCACTCACACACACACACACACACTCACGCACACACACGCACACGCACACACACACACGCTCAGGATAAATCTCAGTACACAGGCTGAAACCACCACACAAAATTGCATAGAATATACGGCACATGGATTGACTGAATCTACACACACACACACACACACACACACACACACACACACACACACACACACACACACATGATGCATGGCCCTTGTCTCAAGTGGTACTAGAAACAGCATCAAACAAACCGTGGGCCAGAGGGGATTCACAGGTGCACTGCTAATTAAGCTGAAGACTGGTGACATCAACCAGGCTTCACCTTGAAGTCAGTGTCGTGCTGAAGTGTTAAGTTTAGTAGTGCAACTGATGGCCTGGGAGGGTTAACAAGTGACACTAGCTGTCCCATGGCAAGATCATGATTGGATTCTCCTTATACATAGATATTTGTTGTACACAAACCACTCACACACACACACACACTCACGCACACACACACACACACACACACACACACACACACACACACACACACACACACACACACACACACACTCGCACTCGCGCGCACACACACACACACACACACACACACACACAAAAATGGACGTAAACCATATGTGCACACACACATGTTCATGGCTGTGGGGTTCACTCCTGCCTGGCTTGATCTGAGTGATCTAACCCCAGCTACTGTACACTAAGAGCATCAGAGTTCAGGGGTCAAGGGTCTCGACTAGGGATGTAGTGGTAAAATAAGAGGTGGGTAAACTATGAATTCTGTTATTATGGTGAGGTGGACTGCGCCATGCGGTATCGGATTTTTAAAAAAAGGCATTCAGAACATGTTTGATGTGGAGGTCCAATGTTTATAACAATACCAGTGGTATTAAATGGTTCCTAGAGTGTTGATGAGTGTACATTTTGTGAATGTGATAATACAGTGATTTTTGATTGTTAAAAGTTGGTGAATAAACTCTTTTGAGAGGTGGATAAACTCTAATAAGAGGTGGGTAAACTCTATCTCTAAAATTTCAGAGGTGGATAAACTGCGTTTCCTTGCGTTTAGCCTCCACTCCATCCCTGGTCTGGACACTGACCTCGTCGCAGGCGGAGCAGCGAGGCTTGAGCCTCTCGGCGTGGTGGCGGCCACAGTAGATCTTGCCGTCCTGGTGGAAGTAGATGAGATCCACCAGCAGCTCGTCGCACGCCGAGCACACAAAGCAGTGAGGGTGCCAGCACATGCCGTGGCCCACGCGCGCCGCAAACACCGCGATGTCCCCGCCATTGACCTGCCCTCGGCACTGAGGACCGGTCAGACACACACACACACACACAGACAGGGAGGGAGGGGGAGAGGACAGAGATGGATTCTATGAATACATTTACATTTCAGTTGACACTTTTATCCAAAGAGACTTACAAAATGGGAAACAATCAAGGTACAGTGCGACAAGGACTTGTTAGTGCAGCAATAAATAGGCCTACTACTCGCACAGAATCAATTGACAGTTCTAGAAGCGGAATAGTCTAGAATTAGCATGTCCAGTTGTCGGTAGTGCTATAGAGGTACTCTGAAGAGCTTCAGTGTACCAGAGAGTTTCAGTTAATTTGCTCACTACTCTGCCAGTCTCTGGAGAAACTGAAATGGTATTACATTTCTTTAATCATCTGTCCTGTTAATATAATGTGAATTGAATTTGCAGGTGGGGCAGGTGCTGAGTTATCTCAAAAAACACTGGTAATATGGGTATAAATGCATTTTATTATGGAATTGAAATAGGTTTAGCCTTTAAACAGGTGTGACACCGCCAGACAGGATTTTTAGATCACTCACACACATATACCAAACTAAGTTTTGTCTTAATTGGTGAGATGGTAGTGAAGGGTCTGAGTAGAATCCTAAAGAGCATCCAAACGGTACTTGTAATGGGAAAGTGGTCACTCAGTTTAATATATTTTCTATATGTTTACCTTGTATAAATCAACTGTTTGTTGCTGAGTCTGTTAACTGACATCCATTGATAAGTGATTGAGTTTGAGAGGCTGTAAGAGTTCAAAATACTAATAATAGAAATGAGACAGCACTCTATTGTTAAACTGACAACACCAAATACCCATGTTCCGTTTCCATTTTATGGCAGTTGTTGTTTACTGATGTTTTCTCAAACTCCCAGTCTCCCTTTTGTAACCCTGTTTCACGTCACAATGCTATGAATTGTTGGTATTTCCCTTGGGTAAAGTCTGCATAAATGCCAACTTACGGAAAGGGCACGAAAAGGGTGTGAGCGAGCAATTTCACAGTGGAACAGCCCTAATATAAGCCCTCACAAAGTCTGTGAGCCTGTGAGGGGAGGCATCGAGATTCAGCCAAAGGAGCATTGTGGGGAAGCCATTTTGTGGGACTGGAGCTGGAGGATACCTGTTTGGGGCCTATTAGCAGTTATCCATTAGGAAGATGTTTTTCCTCTCTTTCTTGATATTTTGCCCAGTGGATTAATCTAGACTTGTGGGGCTATTTTCAAGAGAAAAAAGACATTTGGTGATATTTTTGTGACATCTTTTGAGATGTTAAGGGCTGCTTGATGGACTGACTTGATAGAGACTGACCTTATTGAAAAATGTAAAGTGTATTTTCTTTTTGGTGTCACTGACATGCATAACTAATGTGAGAACTACAATCTGAGTTTACTTACTGTTCATTTTTTATTTATTTCACAAATACAGTCTTAAATTGATAAACAGTTGGACATTTACAGTACAAACCAATTGGTTATACAGGGCACCATGATTGTTAGTGTTAAGTACTGGTTTAGTGGAGTATGTCGGCCTGTGGGCTGAGCTGTTGGTGTCCAGGTGAGGTAGGTGTGGTGAGGGCGTAGCGTAGGTGCCAGGTAGCCGCCTGCGTGTGTGCCAGCATGTAAACATACCTGCTCACACACGGCGCCGGTGATGGTGAGGGGGAGTGGACGCACATTGCCGCGCCCCAGGTTGTCCCGCTTGCGCTGGTTGCTGAAGATCTTCAGCTCCCTCTTCTCCTCCTCGTCCAGCGTGTTACAGTAGCGCACCTGCACAACCACCTGCATCATCAGTGCTGCACCACACAGCTCTGTCGCTACAGTCATCATCATCACCACTGTTAAATCATAATGACATCTTCACATCATCAGCCTGGCTAAGGGCGTCTTCACCATCTACTGTTGCACCTAGTCATTAAGTGATTTACAGTGCAGCACTAATGACATTTTTGTTGCTGTGTGTGTTTTCTGAATATAAAATTCATGACCTTGGTGGTCTTGAGCAACAGGAAAACAAAGTACTATAGCCTCTCCTCCACATCCTCAACATTCATTAATTAAAGCAACACAATGTAGTTTTTTACCTTAAAATAACTCATTTTGATGAGATGTATAACTGGCAGAATGTATAATTCTTGTATCAGCGCCATTGCACTATGAACCACTGTGTGTTTTTTGTTCTTTGCAGGAACATGATCTTTTTCATCAGCTTTGGATGCCCTGGATACCCCTGCAGCAATAAATGGGTCCCCGAGATGTTGAGAACAACGGGCATATATATGGTACTAAATGGGTAACCGGTATGTTGAGAACAACGGGCATGGTACTAATTCATACATAATTTCACTTTAGCACTCAAGTGAGCTAACTCTAAAATACATTTTACCATTATTTCAGCGTGAAAAGCTACATTCATCTGTCTTGACTGCATACAGTTTATATTCAGATTTATGATTGCTGGTTAGGGATACAGTACTTCTGGGATTTCCTTTTCTTTCAATTCTTATGGTTACTGTTCAAGCAGCCATTTGTGTGACTATCTCCTCCCATCATCATCACCATCATATAAAGTTTCATCAACATCCTTATTCCCCAGCCACCAAATAGCTTCAAGCCCATATCAGTGACTGAAAACATATTAATGGGCTTTTGAGCATGAAAATAGACTTTGCAGTCCCAGGTAGACTCGCCACAGGGCCACAGTTCCCTTCAAGAAAGCCCTCGATTCCAATTTCAATTTATAGCCGCAAATAAGCAAATTCACACCGCCAGAGCTCGTCTTCCACAGGTCAAGGCCACTCCAATCTCTATGGCTCTCTATGCCTCAGTATCTGAAACCCAATCTGAAAAAAAGAGTGTGTGTGTGTGTGTGTGTGTGTGTGTGTGTGTGAGAGAGAGAGAGTGTAGGTGTGTGTGTTGAGGGATGCCTATTGTTAAACTGTGTTTCTCCGTGCTATGCTCTGTGACTGGTGTGGTAACAGATCCGATTGGCGGCAGCCGCACCCCCAGTCACAGTGTTGGGTGTCAGGGAGCGTGGCGCTGGCAAGGCGGCTTGTAAATAGAGATGGAGACGGAGGCAGCGGTGGTTGGTGGTGGACGGGTTGTCTGACCTCGTTGTCGTGAGGCGGAAGCTGATGCAGGAGCTGCTTGATGCGATGCTTCTCCCCGATGCTGTTCACGTACGGCACCTTGTCCTCGGGCAGGAAGCTGTAATACTGATGTACCTGGAGTAGACACACACACACACACACACACACACACACGCACAAATAGTGTTTCACACATCTCAATTTTTTCAACACACACACGCACACACACACACACACATAGCATTTGACTGGATCACTGTCATATTCGTAGTAGTGTTTCTCAACGCACACACAAACAAACACTTTTGTTACATGAAAAGCCTCAAAATGATCATAAAAGTTTGGTAACTGGTTCGTAATAAATTTCACTGAAAGCAACATTTGTCTTGAATGTGTAGATCTATTAAAACCCTTTTTGTTCCGACAGACCCCTAACACCATTATTTATCTGGGATCTGGGATGTCTTATATCGGAGACTGTTAAATAAATTTTACAATTTTCAAGAGAACAATTTAAACAAATAAACAACATACAAACACACACACACACGCACAAACTCACACCTTCTTTTCCCCCTCTCTCTTGACAGTTTGAGCGCACACTTCAGACACACTCCGAGCTGAAACTCTTGGAGGAACACAGCTGTCACCTCCGTAGAGATGAATGTGATGCTCAGATCTCAAAGTTTCCTGTCATGAAGGACAAGAATGTCCGCTTTCAAAAGTGCCCGCCTCACCCTCCATCAAAGGCTCTTTTGTCCAGCTGCGGAAGCCTGAATGCCTCGTCTTCCTCACTGGGCTTATCGTGAGGCAACAGGCGCTCTGCAGGCTGTCTGAGAACTTGTACTCACTCTCTCATTGAGTGCTCTAGATAAACTGGACACACTCGGCCACTTTTCAGTACATAGGCTTTAATGTTTTCAGTCAGACATTGTGTGTGTGTGTGTGTGTGTGTGTGTGTGTGTATGTGTGTGTGTGTGTAATGTATGTGTGTGTGTGTGTGTGTGTGTGTGTGTGTGTGTGTGTGTGTATGTGTGTGTGTGTGTGTGTGTGTGAAGAGAAGAGGAAGAGCAATGGAATGAAAGAAAAGCAACCACAAAAGCTAAACAAAAAAAAAAAAAAAGTGTGAAAAGAGGGCGGAGTGGAAGAGAAGGTTCTGGAGAACAAAGGGACACAACACAGCACAGGTACAGAGAACATCAAGGACCGCACACACTGCCAGAGTAGAGCAAGTGTCTCTGGCACATGAGGACAGTCGGCAGGAGCCACCCTTACATGTGTACCTGCCCTCACACTTCCACATCCCCATTCTCTCTCTCTCTCTCTCTCTCTCTCTCTCTATCTATCTATCTATCTCTCTTTCTCTCCGGAGCTGGAGCGTGACAGCCAGACTCAAGGCCTGCGTGCGTGATCCCCGTCCACCTGGAGGACAGTAAAAGAAAGGCTGCTCGAGACGCATTCATCTCCAACCCTCGCTCCAAGCCTTCCGCGTTGCATGTTTACGCCAGCGCGTGCTGGATCAGCTCGTGTGTCTTATCCTCCCTCCATCCTCTTTCATGACTTCATTTCTTTTCTTTCTGTCTTTCTTTAGTGTTTTAACTTCTCTCCTGAGAGCAATGTGCGGAGAGTAACACGCCAGCGGGGAAAGCAATCGACTCGGCCTTGGGGAAGTCAATTCTGAAGTGCGCTGTCTCTGCCGCCACCACCGCTGTTGTGGGCCAGACGGATGTTGTCTCGGGGAGCCCGAGGAGCTCTGCAGGTAGGGGGCTCTGGGGGGCTTTTGGGGAATTGATTTGGGCTTGGAGAGCAGAGAAGAGCGGAGAGGAGCGGAGAGGAGAGGAGAGAAGGAAGAGAGGAGGAAGAGTGGAGAGGCCTCGGCTGTTTAAAAGTAGATTCCTCCGGCTGATTACTGTCTGACCTTCAAGTGGGGCACGGTGAGCTGGGCAGAGCCGCATGTCTCCTGTGGACTGACCCTCCCGTTCTTCTTCCTCAGCTGTCTCCAGTCCAGCTCAGCGCACCCCTCCCTTCTCCAACCTCTACTGCTCCTCTGCCTCTCCATCGATTTCCCACTTTTCTCCTCCTCATTCCTCTCTCTCTCTCTCTCTCTCTCTCTCTCTCCATCTCCCTCTCCTCCCCATCCATCTATGTCCCTCACTCTATCCCCCCATTTCCACTTCACACCTCTCTGTCCTCGTCTGCTGTTCATGGGTGTGGCTCTCATTCTAACTGGTTCTATTTCTCTCTTTTCCCTTTCCCTGGACTCTCCTTCTCTCTTCACCTCCTTCTCTTAGATCTGTTCCCTCTCTCCTCTCCTCTACCTTCTTTTGTCCATCTCCGACTGCTGAGTGATGAGCGGCAAATGGCAGGCCAAGTGACAGATCTGTCACAACGGCCATATGACTTGTGGCAGCCTGTTGTCAACATTTGTGATCTGTGACACACACACACACACACACACACACACACACACACACACACACACACACACACACACACACACAGTGGCTGATGACCTGAGGAGCCCAAGACATCAGAGTCGCTCTGAGAGAGAATAATCTGGGGGTGCAGCCATTCTTTGAAAACACTCCTGGAAAAAGCAGCCCTGCGGTGGAATCCCATTCTAAGATCAGCACTCCCTGTATCCTGTGTGCATCAACAAATCTAATCACACAGCACTGTGGGTGCGGCCCTGGGGAGATGCAATGGCACCGCTTTTATAATTGGAAATGTCCACAGCTCCCGTGCGGCTCGCGACGGCCTCCGCGTTGATAGGGAGAGATAGCTTTGTTAATTCCATATACAGCAGCACTACAGGGCACAATCTCTGCTTGGTAGAAAAACAAATTCAGAATCTTATTTGACTGAACAATGGCAAATTTAAACGCCCAACTCTAAATAAGACATTTTGTTATAGTTTATGTAATCTTGACAATGAGACATTGTTTGACCCATAGAACTGAATCTGAGACTATTAATATGAGGCTGTTTTGCAGACTAGGTGCATGTGTTGAGTAAGATTATGAAGTGGACTAAAGGAGAGAAGGAACCTCATGAACTCATCAGTCACCACCCACTACCACTTCCACCAGTGCAGTCACCACCCACTAGAACCTCCACCAGTGCAGTCACCTCACCACCCACTAGCACCTCTACCAGTGCAGTCTCCACCCACTAGCACCTCCACCAGTGCAGTCACCTCACCACCCACTAGCACCTCCACCAGTGCAGTCACCACCCACTAGCACCTCCACCAGTGCAGTCACCACCCACTAGAACCTCCACCAGTGCAGTCACCTCACCACCCACTAGAACCTCCACCAGTGCAGTCACCACCCACTTGCACCTCCACCAGTGCAGTCACCTCACCACCCACTAGAACCTCCACCAGTGCAGTCATCACCCACTAGAACCTCCACCAGTGCAGTCTGACCACGAGCTCAACTGCACGTTGCAAATTACTGACCGGACCATCACACACCCCATACTGTACTGAGAAGATGCAACACCACTCAACACTTGCATGAGATACTGTAGTCACACTTTCATTGCGCAGGAAAGCACCGATGACAATACAAATGTTGAATCCTGAAATTTGCACACAAAATGGACCGTCATGCTGGTTTGGATATTTTTCCAGTAAGTAGGAACAGGGGCCCAGCTCGCATCAGAGTAATGTGATGCTGATGGCTCAGGCTGAGCGGCTGTCTGTGGGGGTGGAAGTGGGATTTAAGGTGACGACTGAGCCGTGCCGGAGGGGGCTGCCTGGGCGAGAGCCACAGAGGTGACGGAGTAAGATTCCGGAAAATCACTGTTATCAAGCCCGCCAGCGGACCATTAAAGCCACAGCATGCTCACAAAAGAGATGCTCCCACTGCAGTGCAAATCAGCACTGGCACACCAACAGAAGACCTACTGTATATGCAAACTCTCTGTCTCTCTCTCTCTCTCACACACACACACATACATACACACACACACACACACACACACACACACAGATACACACACACACACACACACACACACACACACACACACACACA
>NC_063192.1:25121501-25131501 GCF_017589495.1 Alosa alosa | reverse complement strand
ACACACACACGCACGCGCACACACAGTCCACACACACACACACACACAGTGTCACGCACACACACAGCACACACACACACGCACGCACGGAATCTCCGCGCACACACACACGCACGCACACCTACACATTACACACATCACGCACGCACAGTCACACACACACACACACACACACACACACACACACACACACACACACGTGAATATCCACACACGTACTACTAACCCCCCACACACACACACACACACACACACACAGTCACAATATCGATACATGCGATTTGTACCTACTTCCCTTGGGAACAGCATGTCGTTAACAGTGACACTTCAGTGAGTTTCACACGTTTATTCTTCCATGAAATGTTTCAGAGCTAATCGGTCACGCTCCGCAGAGTCCAGTCCTGTCCAGGCTGCACTATTTTTATTTTTCAGATTTAATCTGTCTATCTGGCTCCACATGTTCTGCATAGCGTTTCTCCTCCTCGTGTTCATCCTCTCTCTGCTCTGTCCATCTCTGCTTTCCTCCCCTGCTTTCTTCACCCTGCACTCTCTCCACTCTCTCTCTCTCTCTCTTTCTCTTTTTTCCCTCGCTCTTAAAGTCTTTTTCTCTTTCCCTGTTTCTCTTCCACCCCCCTAAAATACACAAATAACACATCTGTGTGTGCACACAAATACACAAATACAACTTCCCTCCACACACACACACACACACACACACGCACACACACACGCACACACACACATGCACACACACACACACACACACGTAGCTGCATGCCTTCCCATGAAACCCCTTTCCTTGTCCACTGTATTCAGAGGGGAGTTGAGTGGCGGGCAGCCTCCAGGAAGCAATGAAATGACCTATTGGTGCTGCTCATTGTGCTGGCCGGCTGATAAATGCTCCTGGGCAGTTCATTAAGACACAGGTCACACAGACCCATACCTGCTGCCCTGCCAGACCCCCGGAGCCCAGCCAGACTCTGAGCCTGTGCTGTTGGCTCTAGTCCTGCCTTGGACACTGCCTGACCATGATGGCTGTGTGAGCAGCTGCTGCACCATGATGATGATGGTAATCACACACACACACACACACACACACACACACACACACACACAGAAACACACATTGGTTTGTTTGTTACACACACACACACAGACAGACACACACACACACACACACACACACAAACCCTGCATAGGAAACTGCCTGCCTCTAACTGCCACATCCTGCCTCTGACACTGCCAGTGGCACACATGGACTGCACTGCACTCTTGGTCTCGTTATGCCTGGAGGACAACAAGCATGCAGTGCAGTCCGTGTGTGCCACTGGCTGATTGATGTGTGTGTAAATGAGAGTGTGTGCATGTGAGCAAGCAAGGGTGTGAGTCTGTGGTGTGTGTGTGTGTGTATTTCAATATTGTGTCATCTCAATGTGTGTGATATTCTACTCATGCGTAGACGGGTTTGAGTGCTTGTTTACAGTATGTCTATATGCAAGTTACACATATTTATATATTATTTTCTCTTGTACAATAGTGTATGTGTGTGATGTATGCCCGTTTGTGTTAGTGTGTACTTGTATAAGCTTATACATATTTATGTGTGCCTTTACATGTGCATGTCACTGATTGAGCCTGTTGGGGGTATGTATATATTAATCTGTATGCTAATGCACTTTAGTGTGTGTGTGTGGTGTGTGTGTGTGTGTGTGTGTGTGTGTGTGTGTGTGTGTGTGTGTGTGTTTAACATGTGTGTTTTATGTGTGTGTGTGTGTGTGTATTGTGTGTGTGTGTGTGTGTGTATGTGTGTGTGTGTGTGTGTATGTATGTGTGTGTGTGTGTGTTTAGGATTTCATTTGCATGAACATGCGTGTGCCCTCCCATGTTATTATATAAATGCTGACCTAGCTGAGGCTTTCCCTCTGATACATCTAACCATAAATTCCTTTTCATCTCCAATTAGGAATTAATTAATTAGCCGTTATGGAGTATGTTTGCGAGGGACTCTGAGAATAATTAGCAATGCTTTATCTGAATCCTTACATAACGCCTTCATTACCATGTCATGGCAGATGGTACTTCCTGTCATACACTGCGTGACACTGTGTGACAGGGCAGTCATGTGACTATTATCAGTGACTGATGGATGTCATCATGACAGTGTATAAACTTCTATCACAGGTTGGTATGAAATTCAAACGTCATTAAAAATAGGTGTCATGACGATATCCGATAAGTGTGCATGACGCCCTCCTGTCGTCGGCTACTTTCTAGCATGGTGATAAATTATACATTTATGACAAGATCAGAAATATCTTGGAGTGGGGATTAAGTGAAGTGTTATTGATCTCATTTAATCTCTTTTAAATACAGTGTGTGTGTGTGTGTGTGTGTGTGTGTGTGTGTGTGTGTGTGTGTGTATGGCGGGTGCATATCTCACCTGCTCGGGACTCAAACCCGGGCGGTACTGTTCTCCGATTTTGGCCTAATTCAGTAGGTCAGAGGTGGAGTTCCGCTGGAAGTCGTACATGAGCTTTGTGACGGCCTTCTCCATGTCCAGCGACATCACAGCCACAACATGCTCCTCTCCCAGAGCACGCACACAATCACAGCTGTCCACCAGAGACAGAGACCAGACAGAGAGAGAGAGAGAGAGAGAGTGAGAGACAGAGAGAGAGAGAGAGTGCAGAAAAGGGAGAGAAGAGAGAGAACCAAGAGAGAGAGAGAGAGAGAGAGAGAGAGAAAGAGATTGAGAGGGAAGCATATCAGTTATGAAGCTCTACATAATTATGCATACCTGATATCTAAATATATAATGTGCTGCACCTAATCTTTTAGTTGTAGTTTTTCCTGCATAATTTACATTCTGGATATGGGTATGAATCAAACATCCCAATTGCTTTGGTTCAAGGTAGCCATTAAGTGAAACAACATCAAATCATTTGAACCCATGGTTCACTGAAAGAACATACACACCTTTACATATAGAAAGGTATATGGACAACACACACACACACACACACACACACACACACACACACACACACACACACACACACACACACACTTCATTTTTAGATGTGCACTCGGATGCACTGGTTAGACATTCCAAGCTGTCTCATTCATTAAGATTCAGCCAACTGAAACCCAGGCGCAGAGATAGGAGGAAATGTAAATATGATTATGCTCCTGAGAATGTAAATGGACAGCAATCAAATTTGGCCTGACCCATGCAATGACTCCAAAGCCTCTGTGTGCATGCAAAGTGATTCATTTGAATGATCAGAGATAGAGAGAGAGAGAGAGAGAGAGAGAGAAAGAGTATATGTGTCAGAGAAAAAGAAGGAGAAAGAGTGAGAGAGAGAAAGAGAGAAAGTGATGGCTGTGCCTTGTACATGACTAAATTAAATTTAAAAATGGTTATTAAAGCTCATTTAAATAGTATACATTAAAATGCATGAAATGAAACATGAAATCCTGCAGTTCAGTGACAACTATAACAAAGATCTGATCACTTTGCACCCTGCTGTCTAAAATACTTTAAATAAGTGTAATAGCTAATTACAGAGATGTGGGACAAAGGCTAAATATTACATTCAACATTAAATCAGCAAAATTCAGAGGAATGGACAGGGAAAGACAGAGAGGGGGGGAGAGATGGAAAAAAGAGAGACAGAAAGAGAGAGAGGTTTAAGGAAGAGAGGGAGAGAGAGGGAGAGGGAGAGCGAGAAGGAGGGAGAGAGAGAGAGAAGGAGGAAGAGAAAGGGAGAGAGAGAGGGGGGGTTAGATGATAACAATAGGAGTGAGGGGCTGCAGATGGAAGAAACATGAGTGCATTTAGCCTGCCAGAGCCTCATAAAAGTCCAAACCCCCACAGTGGCCCTGTCATCGGCTCGTCAGCCAGTCAATCAATCAGTCATCAGTGTCTGTGGAGAGAGACGCTGTCCCCCGCAGGGACACACACACACACACACACACACACACAGCGCCCGTGACTCACACACACAACAGGCCAGCCACATTAGACACGTTCGACACCCCCAGTCTCAGCGTCCGCTGGATGGGAGGGAGTTCTGCTCTTGGAAAATGCAAGACTCGAGGCTGCTCCACCACACAGCTCATATGTCCATACGGCCCCATAAAACACAGCATAATCCCCCCATCATCAAATCCCAGCCCTAGGAATAGGAGTGGTGGTGTGGGGTGATGGTGGGTGGGTATCTGTAGCTTTAGCTCCACAACGGGCTGTTTTCCCCCTCCATCTCCACTCCGAACCTCTCACGCAACAGGGCTGTGCTCTGCTAACGCTACAGGGCTGTGCTCTGCTAACGCAACAGGGCTGTGCTCTGCTCACGCTACTGGGCTGTGCTCTGCTCACGCTACTGGGCTGTGCTCTGCTCACGCTACAGGGCTGTGCTCTGCTCACGCTACAGGGCTGTGCTCTGCTAACGCTACAGGGCTGTGCTCTGCTAACGCTACAGGGCTGAGCTCTGATAACGCTACAGGGCTCTGCTAACGCTATAGGGCTCTGCTCACGCTACAGGGCTGTGCATTGCTAACGCTACAGGGCTGTGCTCTGCTTATGCAAAAGGGCTGTCCTCTGCTAATGCCACAGGGCTCACGCTACAGGGCTGAGCTCTGCTAACGCTACAGGGCTGTGCTCTGCTAATGCTACAGGGCTCTGCTCTGCTAACGCTACTGGGCTGAGCTCTGCTAACGCTCCAGGGCTGAGCTCTGCTAACGCTACAGGGCTCTGCTAACGCTATAGGGCTCTGCTCACGCTACAGGGCTGTGCATTGCTAACGCTACAGGGCTCTGCTAACGCTACAGGGCTGTGCATTGCTAACGCTACAGGGCTCTGCTCATGCTACAGGGCTGTGCATTGCTAACGCTACAGGGCTCTGCTAACGCTAAAAGGGCTCTGCTCTGCTAAGGCTACAGGGCTCTGCTAACGCTAAAAGGGCTCTGCTCTGCTCTGCTAACGCTACAGGGCTCTGCTAACGCTACAGGGCTGTGCTATGCTCACGCTACAGGGCTGTGCTCTGCTCACGCTACAGTAAGTATAAGTATAAGTATATATACTCTTTTGATCCCGTGAGGGAAATTTGGTCTCTGCATTTATCCCAATCCGTGAATTAGTAAAATACACTGCACACAGTGAACAGAAGCACACACTAATCCCTGCGCAGTGAGCTGCCTGCAACAACAGCGGCGCTCGGGGAGCAGTGGGGGGTTAGGTGCCTTGCTCAAGGGCACTTCAGCCGTGGCCTACTGGTCGGTGTTCGAACCGGCAACCCTCCAGTTACAAGTCCGAAGAGCTAACCAGTAGGCCACGGCTGCCACCAACGCTAAAGGGCTCTGCTAACGCTAATGCCTACAGGGCTGTGCTGTGTTCTGCTCTGCCTAGAGAGGCCACGGGGCTCCCTGTGACCTGGAGGAAAGGAAATTGAACGACAGGCCGGGCAATGCTCTCACGCCAGTGCCTGAAGTGATTTCACGGGCTGCTGGAGAATGTGGTGGTGGTCACTGGAGTGTACCGCCGTCCAGGGGCTCCCCTCACGACTGGGCGGGATGGGGGAGTCACTGATCGTTGTGTTATACTACAGAATCAGGATGTGTGTGTTGTGCAGTGTGTTGGTACGTGCAGGTCACTGTGTGAGATACATTGTGTCTCACACGCATGCTGACATTCCCTTTACAGCAGCGTGACCCCAGTCGGTGACCCGTAGGGTGGAGAAAGTCGCAAATCTCACAGCGGTCAGTCCAGCAACGCTGACACAGCCCCTCAGACAGGACGGCTGGGACATCAGAGCTGACCAAAGTGCAAGCCTCTGCTTTTTATAGCCAACACAAGAGCTACAGTACAGTATATATACACTGTATATAAAGAACAGTCGGGGAGGCATAATGTAAAAAGCACTGCGGAACGAAAGCTACTGAAGATTATTCATCGCTGACAGGTCAGGCTCAGCACAGTCAAAGGAGAAAAGAAAAGCGCCTTTTCTAGAACGTTTGGAGGATTTGTGGTAAAGTCGGCAGAGCAGAAGTGCTGTCTCTTCACACCTGCTCCAGGTAGCGTGACCTCAGTCGGAGTCCCGTCCTCACCTGGCTTTTCCATAAGCACACACCTTTTCAGTGAGAACATCTAGAAATGCCTGCTAAAACCTTTTAACACTAATCAGACAGAAGTAAATGTCAAACACATTATTTATGACTGAATAGAAAGGCCTTCTTCTTCAATGCAGCAAGTGCCTCATTCAACTCTGCCTGGTCTACGTCTATTCAACTCACCAGCATCTCCATCCCATTATTCACCCCCAGCACCTCTCACAATGGACTCTGGAGCACTCAGCAAGGAAACATCCAATAACTCCATGGAATATTCCCAGGAGAAGGGAAAAAGGCCCATTTACATTACATTTTTTTTTTTTTACCTCTCTTCATTCATTCATTCATTCATTCATTCATTCATTCATTTATTTATTCATTCATTCATTCATTCATTCATCCATCCTTTGTTTTTTGTCTATGCCGTGAGATGAATCTCAGCTCTTAATCACAGAACGGCCACCAGCAGCCCCCACCTGTTCCCGCAGCAGGCTAGCACACACACACACACACACACACACACACACACACACACACACACACACACACACACACACACACACACACACACAGGGCCCAAGGGAGGACCTGTGTTCTACTGCTCACAACATTGCTGCACACACACACACACACACACACACACACACACACACACACACACACACACACACACACACACACACACAGGGCCCAAGGGAGGACCTGTGTTCCACTGCTCACAACATTGCTGCACACACACACACACACACACACACACACACACACACACACACACACACATTGTATATCAACCAGGCCCTAAGCTGGAAGGCGTGCCATGACGTAACACATAATCACATTCTCGAGCACCTCCGTCATGCTCACGTCACAGCGCAGCCCTCCGCGGCCTTAGCAACATCGACTCATTCCTCTCTCTCTCTCTCTCTCTCTCTCTCTCTCTCTTCCCTTCCTCTCTCCGCTCCCCCTGACTGTCACATCAATGGTAATGGCATTACCAGGAGAGATGGAGCATGACAAAAGTCAGAATACAAGGAAAGGGGAGAACGACAAAACACAAGGAGAGAGGAAGAGGGGAAAAAAGAGAGGGAAAAGATAGAAGAAAGAAGAATCAGCATCCTTCTGTGAATAAATAAAAGATAAGGCAGCAGTCCAACGAGACACACAGCGACCAGTCGTGTTTGCTGCTACAAACACAGCCACCAATGAAGCTTCCGGAAAAAAAAGACCAGTTTGAAAGAAGCCAAAAGGGAAAAAATAGAAAAAGAGAAGAAAAGAGAGGGGAAGAGAAGAGATGAGCGTCACCATTTTAAGACAAGCAGCTCATCCAGCAACACTGGAGCCTAATGTTTACTGCGACACACTCAGTCAGGCAACGGAGCTGCTTTTAAAGAGAAAAGGCTTGATACAGACCTGCTAAGGACCCCTTGCTTTTCATCTGAATCCAACCATCAGATACAGACGGAGGGAGGGGGGTGAGAGAGAGAGAGAGAGAGAGAGAGAGAGAGAGAGAGAGAGAGCATGAGAAGGACAGGCAGAAGGAAGAGAGAAGAGATGGGAGGAAAGATGGAGAAAGAGAGAGAAAAGGGAGAGAAATAAAAGAGAAGCACTAATGCTGAGAGAGATGGTTTTCTCCTTTCACGTGTCAGGCTCTATCCACCCATTCTCGTATGAGAGGCTCTGTGTGGGTGTGTGTGCGCGCGCAAGAGAGCGAGAGAGTGAGAGTGCGAGGGAGAGAGAAAGAGAGAGGGAGAGAGAGAGAGATAGAGAGAGGAGAGGAGAGCAGGAGAGAGGGGGAACGAGAGAGAGAGAGAGAGAGAGGACTCTTATTTATGTAAAAGCCAGCGTGAGTGGATGCTCTCGGCAGGAGCAGCTGAGCTGAGCTGACCAAAGATCTTGTCAGGTTAACTCTTTAGTGCTCAAAGCATGAGCCTCACACGAGACACAAACAGCAACCAGCGGTGTGTGTGTGTGTGTGTGTGTGTGTGTGTGTGTGTGTGTGTGTGTGTCCCTTTTCTGCCAACACCCAGAGAGTGAGACACAACCGAGGCTCGATGGAGAGTCGAGTCCCCACTGCTCCACTCCCAGAGGCAGCGCTCCAGGGGCTGCAACGTCAGCAAACGCTTAAACCAAACCAACCAAAATACAAGAGATCATAAAAATGAAATGAAAGGTGTCCTCCAAAAAACTGCTGAGATGTAATTCTATGCGCATCGCTAATGAGGAGCTAACGGATAACAGCTGAAAGTCTTCATCGCAAACATCTGTGCGCCGCGCGACACTATTGGCTATGACATCATTGGCCCGACGCCCTATTGTTTGGCAGCGCGAGTGGGTGCATTAGCAGGGAAGATTTGATCGCTAATCAGCACCATGTCCCCTAATGGACAGAACACGCATCTGCATGCACACACACACACACACACACACACACACACACACACACACGAATCCATTTCATTGTGAGACAGGCAAGAGCAAACAACTGAAGCTCCCTTCATAAAGTAAAAAAACACATCTTCACCTTCTTCATCTCTTCAAACATCTTCACTCTCTTTCCTCTCCCTCCTCTCAGTCCTCCCCTCCTCTTCTATCTCCTCTTCCTCTCTCTCTCTCCCTCTCTCTCCTCTTCCTCTCAGGTTTTTCTCCCGAGGATGTTCTCTATGTCAATCAGCGCAAACAGACACCGGCCCAGGAGAATTGACAAAGCCCCCATAATGGACCTCTAATTGTGCCGGAGCTTCGATTAGGGGGCTTTATTAAGCACTCAGGATGGATGGCCATTACATATGCCTGGCACAGGGGGGAACATTGCTCACCTGTCGCGGCCAATCAGAGGCTGAGCTTTTAGCCGTGACTCAGATTCATATGGCTCCAGTGGCAGTGGGGAACCCTGGTGGTGGCATATCTAAACTTGTACGGCAGATTAGTCACAGCAGGCAACAGGTCTGAAGAGAGCCTGCAGCTCGGTTATGGCGTTATATCACTGCCCTGTCTTCAGCCTCTGGCACTCCAAAGGAGTTGGACATAATTGGAGTAATTGAACTGTCCAAAATCTTGTTCTTGTGCGTGGTTTGTGTGTGAGTAGCTTGTGAGTAAGCATGGAAGCTCTGCTGCTGCTATGCTACATGGGGGAAAAGGTTCCTCGACCTTCACCCAGGAAGAGGACCTGTCATATTGGAGTTCCTCCAAGTGTTTATGAGAGGTTCCACACTGTGTTCTGTGTGGAACCTAAGGCCCCATTAGCTCCATTTCTACAGCAGTACAAAAGGGACCAAACAGGCACAGTGTGACTCAGCACAGGATCATATAATTCCATGAGTTCCGAGAACTCTCATTCCAAAAATGTTCACATGAGGTTTACCAGAAGCTGACCTAACCAATGCTAGAATTAACAGTAACAGTAACACTAAAAGTGTTTACTTTAGACCAGTGCTTCACCAAACTTTTCATGCCATACCCTTCTATGACATGGCAAAAAATCAATCAATTTTTCCACATTTAAAGAGTAAATCAGTTTAATTTTCAGTTAAACTTAAATACTTGACCTGTTAAACTTTTTCAAACATGTTTAAATCCCATACCTGTCAACCCTCCCTTTTTTCTGGGTTTCTCAGGTATTTCAACTTTTGTCCTGCTCTATTCCCGTTTTAATATTTTCCCGTAAAATATCTTGTATTTTAATACTCTCATAACATTAGCCTTCCAGCAAAACAGATTTTTTGGCTTGCTTGAAGGCAACCTTAGAGTAATTTCAGCCTATTTAAGATAACGGCGTGGTTGTTGTGAGAGCACGATTTGATGCCAATCTGTAAGCAAATCTTGCTGTCAGCAGAGAGATAGCAACAGAAAGACCTATGTTGAAATTTTCCCATATTATGGGTGAGAAACCCAG
>NC_063192.1:25109001-25114001 GCF_017589495.1 Alosa alosa | reverse complement strand
GAAAAATGTATTGCGCTAATGGTACTGTAACATGGGGACAAACACAAGTAAAAAGTAAAGTAAAAAAACAAGTTTTACAAGTCAACTTTTTGTAGAACATTACTGTAAGATAAAATCTGATTACTGTAATTTTCCTTTCAAAGTATCTGCATTGGTTCTGAATATTTCAACCGGAAATCCTCTAGGAGCAGATTGAAAGGGTCTATACCTAGAGAGTATATCTATTCATAGGCCTATACTAAGGCAATGATTGGATGGTGTTCAGTAAAGTAAAGAGTGTTTACACATGTGAAGAGAGAGAGTGAAGCATTGGTGATTTAGTGTGGCATTTTGATGGGTCGTGTTTGAAAAACGAAATCAAGTTACTTCCTGTTAGATTTTTGTGTGTTAAGTAGAAAATTGTGTGTGGTGTTTTGCAAAATGTGTTTTAGTCAATTGAAAACTGAGTCAAACACTGAGAATTAGTGTATGGTTTTGCAGATTTGGTGTGGGGTTATGATGTTTGGAGGACATGTGTGACAAGCAAAGATTTAGTGTGTAAGCAGTTGAAAAAAACTGTAACACATAAATGCACCTATATAAAAATATGTGTGCTTACTTGCTGCTTACCCTGCACACACACACACACACACACACACACGTCACACACAAACACATAAGATGTATACACATATATACACTCTCACACTAATATCACACACACTCACATACAGTATACAGACGTAAGGAGATATGGGCCTTTGTAAAAACAGCCTGTGTGGTGCGACGCGGTTGCCCCGGCAGGACCCTGGCCTCTGAGGTGGCGTCGTCACGGCGTCACCAGAGCCCACTGAGCCCTCTCCCAATCAATAGCCTTCATCTCCCATCAGAGCTCCCTCTGAGCTGCACTCCGCACTGCATCCTCAAAATGGCAGCCGCCCCATAGCAACCACACCAGCTCTCCTCACAACAAAGCCAGAGAAAGGCTTTGGACGTATGGTGTGACTCATTTGAAGTGAAGGCTTGTCTCATTGTCAGAGACGTTTTATGTGTGTGTGTGTGTGTGTGTGTGTGTGTGTGTGTGTGTGTGTGTGTGTGTCGCTCCATTGGTCTTTTTCAGTCCTGTTTTTTTGAAGTCCCACGTTTGGAGGCATTGTCTCTTTCCATGGAAGGAGATTGGGGTGAGGGGGGGTAATAACTCACTCACGTCAGTGTGTCTCTCTCCCTCTCTCTGGTTCACAATGGGCTCACCATGACAAACTGACACCCATCCATTTGCCTAATGTAGACAATGGCGGGGAGACAAACTGAGAGAATCGCAGCGTGTCGGGGAGGCTGGATTGACAAAGAGCGCACTCACACTAGTCTGGACGCAGCATGGCAGTCTGTGTTATAGGGAAGGACAGACTGAATCACGCAGGTCAACACCAATCACTCAGCTCTATCTATAGGCTAGGGGTCACCAAATGGCGGACCCGAGTCCGACCCTGACGTGATCTTATCCGGACCCGGACCATAATAGCCTAATTTAGATTTTCACGTAAGATTTCAAAGCTGCGCTAAATGTTTCGTTGGTTAGGATAACAGCATTTACTTCAGGAGCTTCAGGAACCATCATTTCGCTTGCTGCTACTCAGCCAGTGAAATCTGTGAATTCTGATAAAGTCGAGTCAGTGAGTAAAGTAGCATACTATGGGGAAGAGACTGATAGCCTGAAACGAGCAAGGAGAGAAGACTTGACGAGAAACAATCAGATGGATATCTAAGTTAACGATAAGTAAGTTATTTTCAAATCATCGATTGCTCAAAGAGGAGAAAGCTAGACAGCGAGAACAGAGCTTTATATAACGATACGGGGGCAATACCACGCAAAACTGTCATGTCCGTAACGCCAACTAAATATGGATGTGACAGTTTTTCTCCCCAATTACTCTTATTTTGCCTTATTTCTCCTCATTTCGAATGTTGCCTTTTAGGCTACTTATTTCACATTAAACATTAGGCCTAGGCCTACAACTAGGCTCCATCCATCTATCCTAATATAATGTTATACATACATAATCAGACCTCACTCACACATTAAACTATGTTATGGCTAATCAACATATGCAGACAGACAGACAAATAGACAGACAGACAGACAGACAGACAGACAGGCAGACAGATCACAGACAGATAGACAGGCAGACAGACAGACAGACACAGACAGTCAAAAAATTATAGAAACAGCAAGGAATGGAAATATGAGGAGTACAAGAGAATGGGAGAAAAGAAAGAAAGAAAGAAAGAAAATAAAAGAAAGAAAGAAAGAAAGAAAGAAAGAAAGGAGTTAGGAGCCTTCCACAGGAGAGGCTCACTGCTGGGTAAGTGAAAAGCTTTAAAGATGTGCTCTAGCCTTCGACCAGAACTGCACTCATAAAGTCAACCCAAAGACACTGTGTGTGTGTGTGTGTGTGTGTGTGTGTGTGTGTGTGTGTGTGTGTGTGTATGTGCATGTCTGGAAGACGCACATGTGTAAAGGCAGGTGTGTGTGTGTGTGTGTGTGTGTGTGTGTGCGCGTGTGTGTGTGTTTGTGTTAGTTAGTGTGTTTGTTCACGTATGGCATTCAAAAAACCACCCATTTTGGATGCAACCCAAACGGCAACATGTTCCATTTTAGATGTGGGTTTATTATCAGCATCCATTATCCCAAATGCCACTCCAGTATCAGGCTGGATTTCTGCGACTTGCGGCGAGCTCGTCTGCACCACAGATCTGTTCCTCATTATCCTCCTCCTCCGAGCTGGCACCCAACGCACGCCACACGTGCAAGTGATTGTGGGAAATGAAAACGGAGCATTGGAAGCCATTAAGAAGTGAAGAGCGAAGGAAGATGTGTTGAGGGACGACATGAAGAGAGGCAGCAGTTTGGAACAGATCTGCACTTGTCAACATCGTTGTGTTGCGCTAGTAATTAGCAATGCAGACAAACACTTATGGATGGAGTGTCAGCTTTAGGGAAAGTGTAACCAGTAGCTAGGCTAATTGCTAATAGCGCCAGTAGTGCTATTTCCTGAATCACCTCTGTATTAATTTGGAGCTGTGGGTATGATTAAACCACAACAGCATGACAAAAGCATGCTAAAAAAAAAAGCGAGTGCTAACTTGCAAGCACGCTAATGCGCAGGAGAGTTTAATTGGCCCTAAAAGCAGAGATGCACTCTAAGGACGCACCTAACGAGAGCCTCATAGGACCAACATAAGACGCGGGGCCCTCTCGGCCCACTTAAATCATTAAACAGAATCAGCCCAAAACAGGGCCAAAAACAACCAGCTCTCCAGTCTATGAAAGGGAGCAGAAGGACCTCATTAAGCCAGAAGTCGATCTCTGTGACACATTCGATTGAGCTAATTTTGGGCCCAAATTAAAATCTTATTAAACTGGGAAAGGGAAAAAAAAAAAAAAACAGCTGCTATTGATGAGATGGCCTTTATTTTTCCTGCCCCGGCTCAAAATATTCCTCATTGAGTTGTGCCCCCAACAGGTTGTCGAAGCGCCCAGCCTTGACACAGTTGGAATTCATCTGACAGGAACGCGAAGAGCCTTCCTTTCCTGTCAGTCCTGTGAGCGCACTCAGTGTCTCTCTCTGCGGTAACGGGGGAGCGTGATATACGATCCAGACGACCGCCACCGGAGGCCACGCATGCCTCTGCGTTCCCACCGTGAGGCAGAGAGAGAGCACGCTGTCCATCGTCCGTTACTACTGTCGGAAAAAATCATTACCGCCACTGCAAGCTCAATTACCATCAATCTGAGAAACCTGCCTGGCTATCCCAGCGAGAGATGCGTCTCCTAAGGCCACCGCCGCCTGGTTGGCTGACTGGCGTGAGGTGAGGTTGTCGTGGCGATCCCGTGGAGTGAAGAAGGAGAAGATTCATCAGGCCAAGGGCCAGTAAGAGGGGTCCAGAGCTGTTATCAGCGTGCTGTTTAACGCTTAGCGTTAGCGACTCTTGTGGGAGGGTCAGCTTTAGCGCTCAGATGTGGCCTCTCTGGCCGACATCTACAAAAGTCTCTCAGCCTTTCCTTTTGATTTAAAACACTCCCTCCGCCCCTGTGGGCTCTCCTCTTCCCTCTCCACTCTCTGTGACTGACATTTCACATGGACATCCCTCGGAGGAACACGGGTACCCACAATCCGTCTGGCAGGCATTACTAATCGAGCACAGATCTCCCCACCCCCGGCTGTCCCGGGCCTCTCTCCCTCCCTCCTGCCCTCCCTCTCTCCTCATCTCATTATGTTTGTCACCACGGAGACATGTCACCAACACACAGCGTGTTCCAGAGAGGCAACTTGAAAAAGCCAAAGCCCCAAATGGTTTGCACACCAGGAACGCTTTCCAAGCTCGCGCCGCGCAGCCGCCTCATCATCAAAGCATCAAAGCCAATTTATTAGGGTGAATATTTAAGACAAGCTGCCACGATTGGCGCTGCTGGCAAAAAGACGTCTGAATATCAAACAGTGACGGACCGGGGCAGACATAACAGTTGGACGCGCAACAGGACAGAGAGAGAGAGAGAGAGAGAGAGAAAGAGAGAGAGAGAGAGAGAGAAAAGACTGTGTAGAGATTGGACAGGAATGAGGAGAATACCCACAGAATACTAAGAATACAGACAGATGGAAAGACAGAAAGACAGGCAGACAGGAAAATGAAGAAGCAACAACACAGCACAGACAGACAGACAGACTGACAGACAGACAATCAAACAAGCAGATGGACTACCAGAAACCCTGTCTGTTGGTGACACCATGCACAACCTCAGAGGGTGAATCCCATTATGCCATTTTAATGACCTTCTGAGAATCACACGGCAATAAAAAAATCCTCATTACCATCGCAATTGCTCTTCCACCTCCTCCCCCTCTTCCTCCTCAGTGCCATTCACTGGTCACTATGCTATAGTGGCCCTCCCTTAAAGAGCTGTGATGCACTCTCATCTTGGAGTCCAACATGTCTGCTTCACGCCACACAGAGACAGCTCA
>NC_063192.1:25086501-25104001 GCF_017589495.1 Alosa alosa | reverse complement strand
TATAGTGCATTGCATACACAGAGGTCATTCAATATGCTTTACATAGACAAACTCAAACAGTAATAGCAAATAAAAGCATAGAAGGGCAATAGTCAATGAATAGTTTAAAAAGTAAAGATCATAATAAAAAAGAAAACATAAAACACACAAGGTAAAATAATTTGAAGACAGATTCAGAATTTGTAACTTGTTATTTGCTCATTTGTTAGCAGAAGGCATCTGAGAACAGTTTGGTCTTTAAGGTGCCATGTGAAATAGGGCTTTGACTCCGAATTTAGTTATTCGAATATAATTCGATTATTTTAAAAATTAAAGATATTCGAACAAATTTTAGGGATCTCTTAATATTCAAACCTGTAGCCTATGGAGATCATTTCTATAAATGTATTTGGTTGTAGCGTTGTTTTCAATTCAGATTCGAGGTTTTTCACGCCTGGTGAAGTAAAATCGCGAGCTCAATAGCAAGGCTATTATTGGTCATCTGAGCTCCTGTAGGTGACGTTAGCATCCTGGCTGGTTTGGCAATGTTTTTGAGGTGGTAAAAAGCTGACTTCGTTATTGCTTTCATGTGGCTGTTGAAATGTAGATCACTGTCGATTAATGCACCAAGGATTTTTAACAGTATCCTTTGCTTATGTGTCGAGGAGAGTGGCAACCCTTTCCTCCTTTTTACCAAATATAATTACTTCAGTTTTTTCTTCAGTTCAGCTGAAGAAATTTTTCAGACATCCAGTTGTTGATATGCTAATTACACTGACAAAGAGATTCAATGGGGCCATAGTGATTTGGTGACAGAGCTAAGTAAATTTGGGTGTCATCTGCATAGCTATGATATGAAATCAAATTATTTTTGATGATTTGTCCAAGTGGGAGCATATAGACTAGAGGTTAAATAATAGTGGCACCAAGACCTACCCCTGGGGAACACCACAGGTCAAAACAGGTCACAAAATGACAAAGCCAATATATGTCATCCTGATGCCAAGTCAAGTCCAACCAATCAATTCCTATTGTTGCTGAGAGTATCATCTGTTATCACCGGCCATTGCAGAAAACGGCATCATGCCAAAAGGGGCAGAAATGTCAAAAGGGGCAGAAATCCCCTTAACCTCCAGGAACTTAAACGGTCCTCACCGACAGACACCTCCTTCTCCATGGGCTTGTGGAACTGTCAATCCACAGTCAACAAAACCGACTTCATAGCTGGCTATGCCAACCACCTTTCATTGGAACTCCTTGCTCTCACTGAGACTTGGATCAAACCAGAGAACACTGCCACCCGGCTGCACTCTCCACTAACCTTACACTATCCCACACCCCTCGCCTATCTGGGCCGAGGCCCGGGACAGGCCTGCTGATCTCCAACAAATGGAAATTCACCCGCTTCACTGCCTTCAAACAAATATGTCTCATTCCCGAATTCCATGCCATCCTGGTGATCGCCCCAGCAAAACTCTACGTGCTGGTCATCTACCGCCCTCCAGGCCAACTAGGCGACTTTATTGACACTCTGCTATCCTCCATCCCTGAGCATGACTGTCGCTTCTTGTTCTCGGTGATATGAACATCCCTTAGATGCCCCAGGCTCAGCGGACTTTTGGCCCTGGTCCCTCCCTTTGACCTCAAACTGGTTCAAAGCCCACCGACTCACAAAGCTGGCAAAGGAAGCTTGACTTGATTTTCACTTTCGGAACTGCAGCACAGACACCCTCATGGTGGCGCCTCTCCATCTTTCTGACCACTTCTTCATCCAGTTCAAGCGTCAGCCTGTCAGAACAGCCTCCGGCTCCTCAGCCCGATGGTCACATTCCGCCACAACATCCGGAACCTGTCTCCAGCACTTCTCCTCTGTGGTTGCCTCCGGTCTACCTCCACTCAACACCTTCTCCTCTCTGGAGGTTAATGAAACCACTGACTCGCTCTGCTCCACACTGACCTCGTGTCTAGGCGAGCTGTGCCCTCTTACCACAAGGCCAGCTCGATCCAAACATTCTCATCCATGGCTAAATGATACCCTCCGATCGCTTGGCGCACCAAACTCAGAGCAGCGGAGAAATGGCACAAATCAAACTAGCTGGCGACCTCAAAAACTACCGAGCCTCCTGACCTCCTTCTCAGCCAGCATCACTGCTGCTAAGACTGCTTTCTACCATGACAAAATCAACAAGCGCTACAGACACTTTCGAAAACTTTTCTCAACCTTCAAATCGCTACTCAACCCTCAGCTGCCTCCTCCTCCATCCAGCCTTTGCAGATACCCTCGCCTCATTTTTTACAAACAAAGTGGCGGCAATCAGCAGTTAATTCTCTACATGCCCACTCACGCATCTGACTCAGATGCGCACTCCTACAACCTCTAGGGACTGCTGGAACATCTTTTTCAGCATTCATGCCTCTCTCCGAGTGAAGTGTCAGACTCCTGACATGCAGCCGTCCTACCACATGCTCGCTGGACCCTATACCTACGAGCCTACTTCAGTCCATCAGCCCGACCATCCCTCCAGCTATCACACATGTGATCAATGCCTCGCTAACCTCGGCACATTTCCAACAGCGTTCAAAATGGCCTGGGTAACACCGATTACTTAAAGCTTCTCTCAACCCTGCTCAAGTCGAGAACTACCGCCCTGTCTCACTACTGCCTTTCCCTATCCAAAGGCATTGAACAGAGCAGTCTCCAAACAGGTCTCTGACTTCCTTTCACTAGAACAACCTTCTGGATCCAAATCAGTCTGGGTTCAAAAGCGGCCACTCTACCGGCGGCTCTGCTGTCTGTAACAGAAGCCTTAAAAAAGCCAGAGGCGACCCCTTTCGGTCATCAGTACTCATTCTGCTTGACTTATCGGCTGCCTTTGACCACGGTTAATCACCGTATCCTTCTCTCTATACTTCGCTGACATGGGAATCTCGGTTCTGCTCTCTCCTGGTTTGAATCCTACCTCACAGGGCCTTTCGTTTAGCATTATCATGGCTTGGTCAGCTATCCAGCACCTCACCATCTCACCACAGGGGTCCCCAAGGCTCAGTGCTGGGCCCCCCTCCTCTTTGCTATCTACACCACCTCCTTGGGACCCAGATTATCCGTTCGATACGGCTTCTCCTTACCACTGCTATGCAGGCGACACACAGCTCTATCTGTCCTTTCCACCCTGGCGACCCCCTGGTTTCAGCACGGATCTCGGATTGCCTTTCAGACAGCTAGCTACATGGATGAAGGCACACCACCTCCAGCTGAACCTCTCAAAGACTGAACTGCTGGTCATCCCAGCTAAACCTACCATACACCACGACATCAACATCAAATTTGACTCCCTGTCTGTTTCACCCGACCAGGACTGCAAAGAAATCTAGGAGTTGTTCTTGACTAAACTTCTCAGATCATGTTGCCTCAGTCGCCCGGTCATGCCGTTTTGCACTCTACAACATCACGGAAAATCAGGACTTACTTGACTCAAGATGCTACCCAACTTCTGGTTCAGGCAATAGTCAGACTCTCCACGACTTCGACTACTGCAATGCCCTCCTGACAGGTCTCCCAGCCTGCGCAGTGAAACCACTTCAGATGATCCAGAGCGGCGGCACCTGGTCTACAACCAACCCAAAGGGCACATGTTACCCGCTGCTCATCCAGCTACACTGGCTACCTATGGCGGCCCGCATCAAATTCAAGTCTCTAGCGGCTTGCCTACAAAGTAGTCTCGGTTCTGCTCCCACCTTCTTGAATGCCCTCATACAGACTTACACTACCTCCAGACGCTGCGGCTCCTCCTGGCCAAGACGGCGTCTAGCTCTACCACCGGTGCGCTCAAGCCAATCAAACTTTTCTCATCTGTTGTTCCTCGTTGGTGGAACACACTGCCAGTTCCTACAAGGGCAGGGGACATCCTTTTCCACTTTCAAAAAACTCCTGAAGACCCAGCTCTTTAGAGAACATCTACTCTCATAGCAACACTTACAACAAGTCTTACTGATCCTAGCACTCACCAGCCGTTTTAAACTGACAAGTAACTGTTAAAAACAGCACTCACGCACCCTATTCTTACTGTACTCTAATGTTTTTTTAAACTGTCCTAAAATTGTGAGAATTGTTCTAAAACTTACTGTTTACCATGTTGTTAGTCGCTTTGGTTAAAAAGCGTCAGCCAAATGTAATGTAATGTAATGTAATGTAAAGTATCACCATCATGATAACTACTGAACACGTGTGATGCCAAACACTGAAGGAATCAGGGGCAAATCTGCAGTAATCCTCAACAGCTAAATTGAAGATAGCCAAGCTAATCACATCTGTCACTGCGCAAACAGTCCAATTAGATCTGTCACCTCCAACATTCCACAGCCAATTACATGTTGTCTGACCTTCAGGACCCCTGAGCTCTCCGTTTGAAATCACACCCGCCCCATTATTCACGCATCCACCAATCACATCCAGGCTTAAAAACCTTTCTGACCAATGAGATCGACGGGTGTGTGGGTGTGTGTGTGTCTGTGTTTCTACCGTAGACCCCTGAGTGTGTTTTGAGCTCGGGGGGGCGGCAGGCACGCTGCGTTGTCATGGCAGTCACGTAAGTGCCCGAGATGAGTGTGTAAAAAAAGCAAAAAAAATGAGAGAGAGAGAGAAAGAGAGAGAGAAAAGCATCATGTTCTCACCAGTCTGAGTCAGTCATTACCATGGCAACGCAGAACCGTTACAGCGCATCTGTATCCTGCACCTGTGAGCGTTTCGTGAGGCGCTTATAAAGTATTCATAAGCTACTCATCGTCTCAGCACCATGCGCCCGTCATGCTAACGGTGTCTGTAACTCTACAGGCACTAATGAGGCTCTCTGTGGCAGGTAAGTGCAATCTTGGCGCTGCGGTCAAGGTGTGTGTGTGTGTGTGTGTGCGTGTGTGTAAGAGAGAGAGAGAGTATGTGTGTGTGTGTGTGTGTGTGTGTAATTAAGTGTGTGAGTTCTGCGGTAAACCTGTGGCGCTTGAACACAAGTCCCTCTATGCCACGAATGAACAAAGCAGGTTTGACTAAAAGACAAATGCGAATGGGGAGGCAGAGATGTGCTGAGCAATTCCAATTGTTGCTCACTCTCTCTCATTCTTCCCCATTCTCTCTCTCTCTTTTCCCCCCTCACTCAGTTTCTCTTTCTCTCCCCCTCTCTCCCTCTATCTTCCCCTCTCTCTCCCTTAGTCTCTCTTTCCCTCCATATCTCTCTCCCTCATTCTCTCCCACTCTCTCTCCATCTTTCTCTCTTCCAGTACCCTTCAACACAATCTGGTTTCAGTCAGTCTACATCTGTGTTTCTATGGTTACGGGCCGTGATCGTTCAGGTGAGTTTCTGACTGGTAGACAGATGGCAGCAGCAGCATGGCACAGCATCATACTCAAGACCCTCTCTCGCTCTCTCAGACAAACACGCACGCACGCACGCACGACGCACGCACGCCCGTCCGCAAGCACGCACACACAGACACACACACAGACACACACACACACACACACACACTACTGAAGAGACAGACACCCACACAGCACCAGATTTAAACCAACACAAACTTGAATGCACACAAACAATCATGCAATCAAAGCAACTGAGAAACAAGTGAACACAAAACACAAACCCACAGACTCATGGACAAACAAACATACACACATTCACATAGTTGCTTCAGTAGCTGAGCAAATGGGAGGTGTGATTTGGCTATCTAAAGAGAGAGCGAGAAAGAGAAAGCAAGAGAGGGAGAGAGAGAGAAAGGGAAAAAGAGAGAGAGAGAGAGAGAGAGAGAGAGAGAGAGAGAGACTAAACTAGTGGACACATATTTATACACACTCAGAGAAGAGAGAATACCTGAGGTGTGGAGGAGAGGAGAGCAGTGGAGTGGAGAGGTGAAGGAAGAGGAGAAGAGAGGAGAGGGGGCGAAGGGAGGGATGGATGGAGGGATATTTTATTTATTTTATTTTATTTTTTATTTATCCTTTATTTTACCAGGTGATGTCCCATTGAGATTTTCAAATCTCTTTTACAAGGGAGCCCTGGATGGGTGAAGAATAACACAAATCCTGTTGGGACAGACATATAGATCCCCTTGGCTCTGTCACATTACTGACAACATTACATCCAAACTCCTTAGTCTTTGTCTTTTTTCTTTTCTTAAAAACTCCTTCCTTTTTCTCTCCTCCTCCTTCCGTTCTTCTCTCCTTCCGTTCTCTCTGGCTCTCCTCCTCTCAGTGCTAAAAACACAGATCGCACTTCACCACCCACGCTCTCACTGAACAGACTTTCAGAGGACGTGTGCAAATGCTTCTTAATGCAGCCCCGGTGAACACACACACACACACACACACACACACACACACAAACACACACACACCCACACACACACACACACACACACACACACACACACACACACACACACACACACAGTCAGTCACTCACTACTCACACTCACACACATACTCACATGTATACAAATACACAGCTCATGTGCACACTCTGAAGTGCACATTGCACCGCAAAAACCCACACACATACACACACACACAGCACACAAACACAGACCAGAAACACAGAATCTCTCACACACACACACACACACACACACACACACAAACACAAACAACCATGTAGAGAAACATACACAACAGACTTCACATTTCATAACTCCTCTTTCTTCTTTTTCTATCTCTTCACACACACACACACACACACACACACACACACACACACACACACACACACACACACACACACAGATGCACAGATGTTGACAGATCACACTGTAACTATTGCTTCCAGATTCTATAACTATCCTCCCAAATCTTATGATGAACAGCACAAACACGGCAACACAAACAACTTTTCTTTCCTGTTAACACAACCAGCAGAGATCAACAGCTGAAGGCATTCTACCAGTTGACAACACCCAGCTTTGACTAGCAGCCTATTTGCACAACACAGCTGTGAATCTTTCTCCTTTACTTTCACTCCCAAGTCCAAGCAGAAGACATGAGACACGCGGAGACTCTCACCTTCTTTTAGTTTGTTCTCTTCTGGAGTGGAGATGTCGGTCGTTCTCTCAGTCCGTCCGTTGTGCTGCGCTGCGCCGTGTGCTGTTGTCACGCTGCAGCCTTCAGGGTTTGCGCTGAGAACGAGGGATGGACAGAGGAGGCATCACAGTCAAAAAAAAAGAGGAGAGGAAAAAGAGTCTGTCGGAAAAAAAAACAGTCAGGACTCCAGGGTTTTGTGTATGGGAGAGAGACTGAGAAAGAAAGTGAGAGAGAGAGAGAGAGAGATACTATGAAGGAAAAGAGTCCCCACGCAGGAGGAGAGGAGGAGTAAAAAGGAGGAGAAGGAGACTCTTTCTGCAGCTCTGCGGGAGATATAGATGCTTCTCCTCCCTTTCTCGTTCTTTCCTTCCTTTCCGCTTGTTGTGCCGTACAGCTGAGGAGACAGAGGAGGTGTTCTTCTCCCAACTGCAGAGTGTGCACAGGTTGCCTGAGAGAGAGAGAGGGAGAGAGAAAGAGAGAGGAGAGAGAGAGAGAGAGAGAGAGAAAGAGAGGGGTAAGAGAGAGAGAACTAGTGTCTATGCGTGTGAGGGAGAGCAAGCACAAGAATGTACGAATGAGTTTGTGTGTATGCGCGCATGTGTGAGCATGTGTGTATGTGTGCGTATGTGAGAGAGAGAAAGCGTGAGTATGTATGTGTGTGAGAGAGAGCATGTGTGTGTGTGTGTGTGTGTGTGTGTGTGTGTGTGTGTGTGTGTGTGTGTGTGTGTGAACAGCGCTGAGATGCCGAGACTGAAGCATGCAGCCTCCACACTGAAACAGCCCTCCCCCTGCTACCAACAGCCGGTGGGAGTGAGTCATCAGCTCTCAACCAATCACAGCCTGGCAGAATGACTCCAATTAGATTCACAAGGAGCTTGTGAGAGAGGGATAGAGAGAGATAGAGAGAGGAAACGAGAGAGAGGGAGAAAGAGGGAGAGAAATGGAAAGAGAGAGATAGAGGGGGAGAGAAAAGGAGAGGAAAGGAAAGAGAGAGAGCAGGGGGAAGAGAGGAGTCACAGAAAAAAAGACAAGAAAGGAAGAGCAGTAAAGAGGAGGAATAACTTAGAAAGCAGATCACCAGAAGGAAAGATAAATAAAGAAAAAGAAAGAGAGAGAGAGAGAGAGAGAGAGAGAGAGAGGACAGCAGGGAAGTGTGTGGGTGGAGAGAGAGTGTGAATCAGGAGTTCACAGGAGTCTATGATCCTTGTTTGGGTGAGGGCTGCTGGACCTTGGCTCTTGGCTCCTGGACAAAGCTCAGTGTGTTTGAGAGAGGACATCCAGAAGCTCTGATTCTGGGGGGCAAATCTATGTCAAGGGCTGAACAATGGCAACATGGCCTGGACTTGGCTCTGCTAAAATCCCTGCGTCAGTCCACAGACTAATTCAACTTTGAGATCAAGATCAGTAGTTAAAACATGTTTCGGACATGGGTAGCATGCATACAAAATCAAATCCATATCCATATTGGGAAACACTGAACATATCTAGGCAGAGGAAATAGGACATGGGCCTAAATAGTACATGACTTCTCTGACTTTGGGCCCTATCCTGCACCCGTCACAAGGTGGCGCAAAGTGTGACGCAAGGCTTATTTTTATCTTACTTAATTTTTCGCCATGCGCTCCACTTTGGGGTGTGGCAATTAACAATATAAGGTGTGGTCTGGTGCATGATCCAAAAATCGCTATCTTACACCCTCTAAAAGCCAAGCAAAACCTGGTCAAGCAAAACCTGTTCTATAGAGAAAGGTTTGAATAAAGCACAGCTGAAGACACACTGTTGCGCGATGTAAGCAGCAACTCCTCTGCAGGATTTTTATTCAGTCATTCGAAAATTATTGGGTTAAGTGTTGCTTTTTTCAGGTTATGTATTCGATGATAACCCCTTGTCAATAGTGAAAGTATAGGAACGTCACATATTACCAACGTCACGTATGTCCTTAATATTCATCTCTATACAAACCAAGACGGCGGATTCCTAAAGAAACACAAGCACCCACACAATAAGTTTATCTAAATTAGCTATACAAAAATTACATTTTACTGTGACTCGAAGAGCTGTAAACAGTGTTGTAAGGCTGCGTGTACAAATCCGCTTGGAGCTCCAGTGGAATTTTGATTTGCCGACGAGAATTCTCGGGCTAACCGTTCATGTGCCTGAGAAAGGTTGGGAATAAGCACCCACCAGCCCAGCACTAAACTCCGAGTGTGGTAAACAAAATCGGATAGTAAATCAGGCAGTAAAAGCCCCGGTAAGAGCCAAACTAGATTTTGTTCAAATCTACACACCTATGGCTACTGAAAAATAAGGTTAATTTAGCAAATGTTATTTTGAAGTATTAAAAAACATCGTTGTTTCAAGAATTTTCGAACAAAATGGTTGGTAATTAGCACGTTTACGATAATTAACTGTGTAGATTAGAACTGTTTTGTCGTTGACTGTCACAAACAAGCAAGGTTTAGTGGAATCCCTGTTTCATACGGCCTCGCATGCAAGCAGATTCCTTCAAATCAAAATACCGATGTGCTGTTTGAAGTTGCGCTGCTTGCTGTTAAAGGGAATGACAGAGGTTTAAAGGATGTTACGCTTAGTGATTGTGGACTGGCCACGCCTTTAATGTCTATAAACTGTGCGCCTCTGACCATCCGTTTCTGATCCCCAAAATAAAGCTTTCTCTGACTTTGACACAACACACTTATGTGCACATTCACAACAGACTACACTCTCAGTTTGTGTATGTGTGTGTGTGTGTGTGTGTGTGTGTGTGTGTGTGTGTGTGTGTGTGTGTGTGTGTGCGTGTGTGTGTTTTATAGGACTGCACTTTTCAGCACAATCAAAGTTGGCAGCTCTGTAAGTCAAGGGTCCGAATGAGGAAAAGATAGAGAAATCTAGGAAAGACGAAAAAAGGAGAGACCAGGCAGAGAGAGAGAGAGAGAGGCGAAGGGATAAAGATAGACAGAAGGTAAGGAGATGAGGACCGAGAGGATGAGGAGAGAGAGAAGGTGGCGAGAGGGGGAGGAGATAGATAGAGAGTGAGTGAGGAAGAGAGACAGAGAGAGATAGAGAGAGTGGGTGAGTGAGTGAGTGAGAGGAGCAGAGGTGATGTTTTTTTAAAATCCTTCTTCCTGTTCCCCCTTCTGTGCCTGCTCATCCCCTGATCAGTTCATTTATCCCTAATTAAAAAAGCCTTCCCCTCCTGCTGCATGCCCAGAGCAAGACAGAGAGAGAGAGAGAGAGAGAGACATAGAGAGAAAAAGAGGGGAAGGGTAAAAAGAAAGACAGACAGAGAGAGAGAGGAAAGGAAAGGGTCACTGCCCCAGAGATGCTAATGCTAGCACAGCTTTATCTCCATCCCTTTCCTTACCTTTGTCTTTTTCTCCATGTGATGCTTCTACTCCAAGGCCAAAGCTATGATTAAAATGATCAAATAATCTTTAGAAACTTCTAAAAACATTGGCAGTCTAACGCTATGTTCCATGAGTGATAACTGGGAGCTGGGGTCACACCCAAGTTGACTGCGTTACAGTTACAGATGCTATGACATCCCAACCTGCAAATAGCCATTTCAGGGAGGTACCCCCCCCCCCCCAAAAAAAAAATAAAAAAATAAATAAATAAATAAATAAATAAATAAATAAATAAAAATACATAAAAATACATAAATATAAAAAATTACTTTAGCCTTCTTAGATACTGAAATAGTGATGAATAGCCTATGTTTGTTAAATAAGTGTCTTTACTCAGCACACCAAATAAGGAAGGCCTATAGTTAGAAATTGTGATAATAAAATATGTAGATTTTGGTAGTTTGGTCTTTATGTAGCCTTGGCAAATAGCCATCTAGTAGGCTAGTCTGGAATAATATGCACATGAAATGACACTTGTTAAACTCACCTCAACATGTATTTTGCAATCATTTAACCTGCCATGGGCAATGCTAAAGTCACTGTTACAAACAGTGCAGCATGCAAGACTATTGTTATTTTGAACTCTTATGAGACAAGGGTACACTTTCGTGTAGTCTGATGTGAAATGGGTCCTTTTTGGGGGGCACTATTGGTGCATTCAGAGCACCTCGGAATGACAAGGACCGCCTCCATGGCTACTTTGTTTTTCCGACAGCAAGTGTTCATGTGCTTTGCCATCGGAATGTGTGACAAACACGGATGCCACAACAAAGGTTAAAACATACACTCACTAATCCTAAACAAACAACTGTATTTGCTTAAAATATAGTGTGTCGTGAAAGAAAGATATGCAGCTTTCAAGTGACAAACGGCAAATTCCCAAGTTCACATTAAAACTGTTGGACATGAAAGGCCACATGGACTACAAACGAACTACAACGTGACGACAAAAGTGATGACGAGCCCCTAACTGGGCAACTCTGTTAGCAAAATCTAGCCCCAGTTTCCGACCTCTGACTCACACATTAAGTGACGTGAATGACGCGGAATGATGATGTTTTTACTCGGAGAAAGGTTTTTCCGAAGCCCATGAACGCTAGGTCTGCCTCTGCCATGACGCTCCTGTTCCTACTTAACTGAACTGAAACAGGCCAATCAGGATGCTCTCTGTCTTGAACAGCCACACACCAAGGGGGCAGGCGAATTCCCGGAAGTAGAAGAATCAATGGAGGCTGGAGGGACCACTTCTCTGCTAACCCCATAGAAGCCCATTCATTTTAGGATTTTTTTGAAATGCCATAACTTCATATAGCATATATCCATTGCCGACATTGTGGCTTCTGTATTATCTACATAAACAATAGAAGGCAAAACAGGCTCGGCTACCTCGTATGTAACGTTGAGGTTCCCGTAAGAAGTATAGTTACCGAGTCCAGTTGTAGGGAAGCTAACGCACCGTAGGGAGATAACCGTATTGTTTGGATAAGAAGCTCAGTCCAGCCATGCAGCACGGAAACTCACAAACAAAGCTATGTAGCCTACAATACCGTTGTATGTTAAGGTAAAGCATTGGATAGAGGCAAGTAAACCTAATGAAAAACGGCACTAATGATAATCATTTCAGAGGTTTTTGATGGATTGACCGTAGGTCAGAAAAGTGTTAAGAAGATTAGTTTCTAGTGCTAGGTAGCAGTGCTAGGCTATAACTTTTTCGTTTGTTTTACCATGTCTGTTTTTGAAGATGATCATGTGTGGTAGTTTCAACATTAACATTTAATTTTGATATCACTTGTGAGGATGATATTAATAATAATACTTAAATAAATGTTTAACTTTGATGACTTTGAAGGCAAAGGAAGTGTGAGAAGAATTTCTGTATAGTCTATCTATCATATGATTTAGTTCGATGGCTAACGTCACGAAGTTAAGTGCGAGTCTGCGCAGTACTGGGGGGACCAACTGAAAAATAGTTCTATTTGACTCAGTGCCCTCCCATTGAAAACGACGGAGTCTGTTCGTCCATTTCTTTTACTGTCTATGCCACACACGCACTACCTCTTTCTCTCTACATCCCCGTCGTGTGCGTGCTACGCTCAGATGCACACACGATTTGAAGTTTCGGTCTCGTGTGTGCGCTCTTGCTCGCTCGCTCTAGATTCCGGGAGATCTTATCTAATTTGCGGGCATCAGGGAGCCGTTATCAATATGCGGGAGACTCTCGGAACTTCTGGGAGACTTGGGATGTCTGCAGTTATAACAAGTTGGAAGTATGAGATGCTATTCATATGTTAGCAACTGTTTGTTGTTAGCAATTGTTATACCAGTTCATAATTAAATGACATGGTATTTTACGCATAGACACATCGTAGCAACATAGCGACAGACAGAAGTTGGACATTGAAACTGATAAAATAGGACAGAACTGCTAATGAACATGTCTACAGATGTTGTCTACTGTTGATGGCAACAGCCATCTTGAAATGTCCAACTCGGGGCACTCAGCCTTTGAACGAGTTGATGAGATACTACTCGGGGGGCATTCCAATTGAAACTTCCTACTCATAACTGGGAAATTATGACTTATGAGTATGATTAAAAAGCACCATAACATCACAAAAAGTTGAGTAGCATCTGACGTCTAAGAACCAGCAGACCTGTTCTAATCCTTTTGCAGCTATGTCATACAATGCATACAATGCCACATTCTATTACATCAATTTCCCAACACAATGGGTAAAAATGCATCTCATGGTCTGTGTGTGTGCAACAGTGAGTATAGTGTATGTGTGTATGTGTGTGTGTGTGTGTGTGTGAGTGACTGAATGTGTGTATGTGTGAGTGACTGAGTGTGTGTGTGTATGTGTGAGTGACTGAGTGTGTGTACGGTATGTGTGAGTGTGTGAGTGACTGAATGTGTGTTATTGTGTTACTGTCCACCAGCCTGTGCTTCACACTCCAGTCATTCACAGTCTTTTCTATAAAGCCAAAATCAAATTTATTTCCCTCTCAATCACACATACACACACACAGACACATAGAGAGATAGAAAGAGAGAGAGACAGAGAGAGCGAGAGAGAGAGAGAGCGCAATGGTCTCCTAAATTTCTCTCGACTAATATTGACAGCTGCAGTGCTGCAGTGGCCAATCCCAATCAATTCACATTCTAAAGGTCAGAGGAGCAATAGACAGAGAGAGAGAGAGAGAGAGAGAGAGAGAGAGAGAGAGAGAGAACAAGAGAGAAAGATAGAGAGCAGGACAGGAAGAAAGAGAGAGTGAGATGTGTTTAAAAGAGTGTTTAAGAGAGAGAGAACTGTCAGAAAATAAACAGACACAATAATCCTCAGGCCATGAGAAGTGAAGAGGAGGAATCCGTAATGGTAGGGCGAGAGGCATGGTGGAAAGGGTAAAGAGTGCACAAGAGCAATACAGACATTTGGACCTCACACACACACACACACACACACACACACACACACACACACACACACACACACACACACACACACACACACACACACACACACACACACACACACACACACACACACACACACACACACACACACACACACACACACACACACACACACACACACACACACACACACACACACACACACACACACACACACACACAAGAGAGACAGCTAAGGACAAATAAAAAATAGAGACAGAGACAGAAAGTGTGTGTGAGAGAAAGAGAGATAGAGACAGAAAGGCAGAGAGAGAGAGAGAGAGAGAGAGAGAGAGAGAGAGAGAGAGAGAACGAGAGAGAAGAAGTGATGGGGACGTGAGAAGAAAACAACAGCCAGTGACATGACAGGCAGAACATGGTGATTATCAGGCAGAGCCTCTCCACCTCCTTCCCTCTCCCTCTCTCCATCCATCCATCTTCCTCCCTCTCCCTCTTATCCTTCTCCGATTATCCTTGGCTGTTCACACATCCCTCGTATCAGCTGTCATTAGCGTGCCATGGGCCTGAGAGAGAAGACCTGACACTTGACTGTTTCTAGTCTCCTTCTCCCCTTGAAGTGCGGACTCTTTTAGCCCCGATCGATTCGCTAATTGCTGATAGGGAATATGCCATTTCAGACATTTTATCTTTTTTTAATTACCGACAGTGTTGTATAAAGTACTAGAAAGCAATACTTGAGTAAAAGTACAAGTATTGCAGTAGAAAAAGACTTTGGTAGAAGTGAAAGTTACCTTTTAGAATATTACTTAAGTAAAAGTCTTAAAGTATCTGATATATACTGTATTTAAGTATCAAAAGTAATTTTCTGATATTTAATGTACTTAAGTATTTGAAGTATTTGACTTTTATTGTGAACTTTATTTTGGCTTTCTTATAGTAAAGCATAAAGCATATTTAGGGTTCCCATATCTTCTTAATCTCACTCATCAAATCAAAATTCTTTTCTAGGACTTTTCAGGCACAATTCTCTTAAGTTCAAAGAACAAACAGCATATTTTTAGAGCTGACATCAAAGAAAGAAAGAAAAAGAAGATAGATAGATAGATAGATAGATAGATAGATAGATAGATACTTTATTGATCCCCAGGGGAAATTCAAGGTCTCAGCAGCATACATACAACACAAACACATTCTTTAACAGCAGAAAGAGTAATTAAAAGTATATAATATAAAAAAACACAACTAAGCAATAAGGACAGTAGAAGATAAAGAATATGCTAAATATACTAAAATACAAATGATACTAACTAACACTTAATACAATATATACAAATATACTAAAATACAAATTACATAAATACAAATTATACTAACTAACACTTAATCTAAATCAATTCTAAAAACAGTATCCACATAGTGGTGATTAATCAATCAGAGGGCTTTGCAATGACTGAGGCAGGGACTGAGCCTGTGATTCTCTGTGCATAGTAAGGTATGGTAAGGTGCTCTAAGGTGCTCTGTGTGAATGAGTGTCATGGTGGTAGTGCAATGGTGATAGTGGTCATGGTGATAGTGCAAATGAGTAAGTCCAACAGTGCAACAATGCAGCAGTGCAAGAAAGAAAGAAAGCCTTTGAAATGTAGCCTATCCCATGCTTCCTCAAAGACACATATTGAACTAATGTTTAGGCTACATGTTTTTTGCATGGGTAGGCTATATTGTTGTTTGGTGATTTAGCCTACTCCTTTACTACACCCTCTTCTGAGCAAACCAGGCATATAGGTTTATCTTGTAGGGTAATTGCTTTTTCTTACATTAAATAACTTTAATTTATCCTCTCTACTTGTCCCTGTAGTCATGGCCATCACTAATTTCGGGCTCATCATTTTCAGTGGTCGACTGGTTGATCTGCTGCTCAGTCTCTCCTGGCCTCTTTCTACCATCCATCCTTCCTGACGCTTTGTGTCTACTGTAGGGGTCGGCTCGGCTATCCCAGATCTGAGAAACTTTTTGAAAAAGACGGGCTACATGTATATGGACCCAACCAAATCTTTTTGGGAGGGGAGAACTCCCTCACGTAGGCTACAACCCATGCAGAGGCATTGCATTGGTGTCATGCACAGAATGCGGAACGTGTCCTACTTTAAGAAAAGATAGGCTAACGTGACAAATGTCAATATTTCTTTCCTCGACCGGCCCAAAAGTGAAGCGGCCCACCGGGAATTCTCCCGATTTCCCACCCCGGGCCTGATTTAGTCTTACTCTTCTTGGACTGAAGACAAGTCCTGCAATACTAAATAGCCTTTCACAGGCCGCTGAGGCAGGCTTCACAGAAAGCTGCCAATGTACAGAAACATTCCTTGCAAATACGGGTGTATGACGTTATCTTCACTACTACCCTGTTCACCGAGTTCACCACTATCGTCGGGGTGGTCGTCTATGATACCGGGAGGTCTGCAGTGTTGGGAGTAATGCATTAAAAAGTAATGTAATTACAGTAATGTATTGCTTTTTGCTGTAATGCAGTAATGTAAGGCATTACCAATACAATTTCAGTAATATTTTACTCGGTACAATTCTCAGTAACTGAAGTTACTTTGCTTTTTAATCCAAAATTGAGAAATGCTCAATTGGCACCAGAGAAGATTATCCAAGAATTAAAAAGTCATCTATGCTGGTCCTGGAATTTGATTGCCTTGTTTAGATGACTGTAGAAAGGGAATTTGAGTTATCTCTGCCATTCATGCAACAGATCTAACATGGTTAGGCTATACTTCTCATTTCAAGCAGTAAGAATAACTAAAATGTTGCTTTTACAGACAAAGATCGTAGCAATTATTCTCAAACTATTTGCATTAAGTCTACACCACTCTAAGTGGAAGGAAAAAGGCAACCAACAATGATGAGAAAGTCAACATAAAATTTCACTATGGCTATATTTTACTATATTAAGTTGCGAGTGACCTTTGGCCTTTGGGGCCTACATTGTCCCATGAGCCATAACTGCAATCATTATATTGTTCTTTTGTTAGCCTTAAGCCTAGCTCAGTCATTATGCCATACCACATCACCTCCTGCCGTGTAATGAGCTGCATTGAACACATGAAGATCTATTGAGAACACCAAATCCATATTTCCTGTTATTTTGGTGAAAGTAATGTAAATGTAGTGTAATGCCTTACAATTCAAAGACAGTAATATTGTAATGTAACAAATTACTTTGAGATGACAGTAACAAGTAATAAACTAGATGTACCGCAGAGCGGTACAAAATATGACCGACCGCCGCACACTCAATTCTCACTGGTATCTACTAGACAACAAGTACCAAAACATGATTAGTTCATAGATTTCACATGTAATATACATTTTATACAACCCCACCCCCATCTTGCCTTTTCATAATTCTGAGAAATTCTTGAATTGTGTGCATGTACATGTTTATGTTTATGTGTGTGTGGGTGTGTGTGCGTGCATGTGCATGTGCTTGTGTGTTTGCCTGTTTATGTGCCTGTGTGTGTGCATGTGCATGCATGCGTATATATGTCTACTGTGTGAGTATGTGTCATACGTAGGATTACTGTGAATGTTTGTGTGTGCGTGTGTATCTGTTTATGCACATGTGTGCATATGGAA
>NC_063192.1:25061501-25081501 GCF_017589495.1 Alosa alosa | reverse complement strand
CGTTTGCAAATTGCGGTAGGGGGCGGAGAAAGGCACTGATTACCCGATGAACTGCAGATTTAATGAATACCACGTAAACTGAAGAAGCTCAGCCTGCGCTTTCTGCGGGTTTGTCATGGCGCTGATAGCACTGCGTTCGCAAATCTACTGTACAGTATGTACATCTGACCCTCTATCTTTCTCTCCCTCTCACCGATGCAAACACACACACACACTCACACACACGCACACACACACACACACGACACATGACACACATATGTACACACAAACATACATTCACACATACAGTACACACACACACACACACATGTATACCAAACATACATTCACACACACACACACACACACACACACACACACACACATACACACACCACTCTCTCTCTTTTACAAATTCAGTCATGCAAAAAGCTAAGCACTTTCAAATCAGGCAGGACAGAACTAATAAGCGTTTGGCGCTCGCTGTTCCACTGAATCGATGCATTGCTGTTTTTAATAAAACTCTTTATTCCCTCTGGCTAATGATGCCTTTTAGAAAGGCTGAACTCCTCCAGTTCGCCAGCCTCATCCTCCCCAAGTCCACAATTACACTGCAGCTTTGATCACATTGCTAAGAACACCCAGTGCCCCCGGACAGCTGAGTGGGGCGCAGTGGCCCAGCCAAGGCTACAATACTCCAACGTGTCCTGACTGTTCCCAGAACACCCCCATAAAGAGCTACAGTACAAAACAGCCACTCAGGCGGTGGGGTCAAATTCAATTCAGGAAGGGTGTTCTACCAATCTGTGCTACAGTTTATGTAAAAAACAACAAATGTCCCTTCTGTTGAAGCTGGGGTTATGTCATCACTCAGAGTACACTAAAGACAATGTCTCCCATCAGTGACGGAGATGAACAGTGTGTCAAAAGAGAGAGAGAGAGTGAGTGAGTGTGTGTTTAGACATCCCCCAGTGTCTCATTTAAAAAGTAGCCTTCAGAAGTGACGAGTCAGCGCAGTGAGTGAAGAGGAGATTCTCTCACTTCCCCCTTGGCACCCCATATGGGAGAGTTCAACACACACACACACACACACACACACACACACACACACCATCCTCCACAGTTTAGCACTTGAATATTACATTTTAGGCCCTCCTCCCACGAGTCACTGCAGCTCCAATTCAGCAGAGATGCAGCTCTCTTTCCCTCCTGTGGCCTCTACCCCTCTCTCTCTCACTCCTCTCTCTCTCCCTCTCATCAATCTTTCTCTCGCTCTCTTCTCCAATCAATCAACTCTTCTTTCCATACATTCACTTCCAGTTCTAGTTCAATGTTACCACCAGTGACGGACTGGTCATCTGGAATTTGAGCAGATGCCAGAGGAGCCACGGGCCCTCGTGGACCGTTTAGGCCGGCCGCCCAATCAGGTATCAGCATGATTGACCATGCAATCCTTTAATTGTAATCAACAGCCCCGAGATCATTTCTCTCAACCCGCTTTCAAGCGTCAACAATGTACTTCAGCCAAGTAATAGCCAAACTTCTCTCAATCAAACTTCTCTAAATACTTCACACTTTTAAAAATGGCAATCTGATCAGTATTCATACCACACATGAGTCTCTATATCACAAACTTTTACATCAGTCTGCATTGTTTTGTAGCGAAATGTCAAATCTATATTTTTTATTTGATTATTTGTTTGCAAAAGTTAAAATGAAGCAATGCCTTCTGGGAATTTCAAGAGAGAATTGAGTAGACCGCGTCTGCATCTGCATCTGCGTGGTTGTTGGAAGTTGGAAATGGGAAGCTATAGGCCTACTGTTGACTGAGATTAAGCTAGAAACAAAACAAATGAATCGGGGTGACACAAGGGGGGAGTGGAGAAAAAGAGAGAGAAATCTAAGAGAGCACTGTTGGCTGATGATGAAAAATGGGGCAAACTGACTGATTTGTTTTTAAAACCAAGTGCAGCTTCAGCTAGCACTAATACTGATACTCAAGGATAATTTGGAGGCTCTAATGCTGATGGCGACAGAGACAGAGGTCCTAATGAACTTCGATTCAGATGACGTAATATACAGGGTTGCAGAGAAGAGCAAACTCCTTCGTACCTTGTTAACTGCATGACGGTAAGATATGTTTTTATTATGGAGCGGCTGGTTCTGATGATTTATTCATTTTTTATGCATTGGGGTTGGGCATTGATATGTCCATGTTTTAATGCAGTTGTTTTATGTTCACCATCACGTTCAAGTTCACCATCACTGGAGCTATCAAATGTGCATGTTCTTTCTGGTGGGCCGCTGGTGGGTGGAAATGCCAGGGCCGTTTTTTGTTTCCAGTCTGTCACTGGTTTCCACCCCAAACTCTCTCACACACACACACACACACACACATACACACACACACACTCACTCTCTCTCTTTTGTTTTGACACACCATTCATCTTTGTTTTGATACACCATTCATCGCAGTACACATGCAGACACACAGCACGCATGCACGTGCTGAAACTAAGAAAAAGAATGAAATTGGAACTCTTTAGCCTTGTGTCCAGGGGCAGTCTTGCACATTTCATTAAAGAAAAGAAATGTGTGTGTGTGTGTGTGTGTGTGTGTGTGTGTGTGTGTCTGTGTCTGTGTCTGTGTGTATGTAAGTGTCTTAATGTGTGTTTTTTAGAGAACAGACTTTGGTTCATTTAAAACCACAAATAGCTCAGAGGAAGATGGACGACTCCTTAGAGTAATGACAAACCAGTGGGTGCAGCTCTCTCCACAGACAAATAGAGAGAGAGAGAAAGAGAGAGACAGAGCAGGAAAGAGAGAGGGAAAGAGAGAGGGAGAGAAAGAGGAAATAATAAAATGAGATGGGGGGGTGGAGATTACTGAAATAGAAAGCACATTTGCAGAAGTGCTTATCAGTGTCCCTTTTGTGTATCTTTCAAAACACGAAACATGGATAAATAGTTAAAAGGGGACCTTGAGAATATGCAGCTACACACACACACACACACACACACACACACACACACACACACACACACACACACAGACATAGAGAGAGAGAGAGAGAGAGAGAGAGAGAGAGAGAGAGAGAGAGAGAGAGAAAGAGTGAAAGAGTTTCCTGGCAATACACAGACAAGATATTGAAAAATCATATCAGGTGATGCTTGAGATCTTTTATCGACCAAATAACACCAAATCTTGATACTTTGACAAAAACATGCAGGCACTCTACACAGATTACACCACAAATTTGACTTAATAATCGCTATTTCATGACTTCTCATTGTGTCTCATCAAATGAATGAAGGTAAGATTACAGTGAAGAAAAAACCCTCAAGGAGATAATGGCTTCCGGTGCAAAAACTCTACTACACAAAACTACACAAGACTTGGTGTATACTGAATACATAATTACTGCCATTTTTTGCTATTTTTAGGGGTATTTTTCTGCATCACAAAATTACTGTATTGTAATGTGAGTTACTGTGTGACTCCAACCCCTACTCCACAGACTAAAATATTATTGCAGGAACATTCTGTCCGGGATGACCTTACAGAGGACAAGGAGAGGTAACCCCTTCATTTTGACCAATGAAGTAGTTGGTGAAATATTATTGGGCAGGATTTATATGTCATACAATGAAGACTGCAAATGGTCATGAAGGCAGGCTCGTGTAAATCTCAATTCATAAATAACATTTTCATCAATTTTATTCTTATGCTCGTCATACATTTTTTCTTGTTGGAAACATTGTCCATGCAAGCCATAGGGCAACCGTTATGAAAACGATCCAATTCTATAGACATGCTCAGCAAGTGTGACTGACAAGGTTATGCAATATTTACTACCATAATTTTCCAGCTATTAGCCGAGGTTTATACATTGATGTTGCAAAATTTATTCAGCTATGAGGCTAGTACACGGTGGCTGTTATGGTATTAATGTGATTTTTTTTTTTTTTACTTGCATAAAACACTGTTCTGCGGTTTACACAATGCGGCTAATTCACAGGAAATTACTGTAGGGTACAACCGGGACGATTGAAACGGGGGACGAATGAAACATTCCGGTTTTCTCCAAGTGCAACGATGATAGACAGACATCATTTGGACAAAAAAATAGAGCATATTAACCTCCGTTGTTCAGCCAAATGCCATCCTGTTACGTCCTGTTATCACTGAGTTACAGGCGATAAACAATTTTTGATGGTCACACATTGCATGTTTGTTTGTAATGGATGCAAAACAGCCTATAATGCTAAATGTCTATGGGGGGACTATTGAAACACCTGTTTCATTTGTCCCGACCAGGCAGTAAACCCCATTTATTCTAAGTCAATGCACACATATCTGTGTTTATACTACATTTTATGCAGGTGAGACATGGAAAAGCAGTTTTAGAAAGATGCAAATATATTTGGAGCTATCAGGTAGGGGGTTTTTGCATGTTAACCTATGGAGACTGACGGCCTGTGGGCCATGAAGGGCACTTATTTGGATGTGTGGTGGCTTTAACCATATAAAAACAGAGTGAAATAACATTTTGTACTATAGAAACATTATATAATTCAAATCATGCATTATTCTAGCTATATTAATGGCATAGTGTATGCTATTTCCATAACCGCAAAATACGCGCATCACCATGACGGCAATGAGTTGTTAACAGACATGAACCAAGACATATAGCCCAGCAGCAATCTATCTAAAATAACACATACTTGAAGTACCATTCAATATTGAAGTTGTGGGAAGTTTACGTAATTTAAGCTGTATGTTTCATTCGTCCCCCATGCTGTTTCATTTGTCCCAGCCAGGAGGGACGAATGAAACAAAACGCATGTTCGACTTCTCCTTAAATAACTGTTGAACGGTTTTGTTCAGAGCTGTAAATGCAACTGTATACTGTAGACCTCTCTGGAATAAGTCCCGCCTCCGAAACATCCGGATCCACCCAATTTCTGGTTGTCGAATGTCTATGGGAAATAACATGGCGTTTCGAAAAATCATACCTGTCAAACTCTGTAGGTGGCAAAGTAGAAAAAGCTGGTGGGCCGATTGGCCTACATACTTCTGCCATTTGGTTTCCACTGGATTTTTTGATTGTCGGTGCCGTTAAAGTAGTAAACGATTATTAATGCTAACCAGGATCTAGTTCTGATGTACGCGGGCAGAGGAGGGCGTTAGATCTCGCTCACAACCTAACGTGATGGTCATTTTCACATGTGATTCACGCTTGATTTCAGTGGTCTATAAAAGTAAATCTTTGCAAGGTTCAGCCTCTTTTCAACACGACTTAACTTTGGTTTGACTGTGCGGAGAGTTTGTTGGCTGTTATTGAGATATTTGAAAAAGAAAGAAATCGCTGACAAAGACACTAAAGACATGACGAGACAAGATTTTTTTTTTCACGAAAAACAGATGATAAGCAGACTAGGAATCAGAGGCAGAGTCGTATTGAGTCGATAGCTTTATTTTGCATGACCTTGATCAGAACATTAACATTTTCAGAATGTATTAACAACCTATCAAACATGACGATTTCATGTGCCACCTCTGTAGACAGGCTCTGGCCACGAACTCCATTTCGGTGAAGACAAACTATGAAATATTGCCGTTGCTATGCAACCTTTACTCACAACCTTTTAATCACAATATCTCTGGCTGACATGGTCAAGACTGCACAAAATTGAAAGTGTAGGATCATTATGACACCCTCCGAATGCATGCCAAGTTTCGTGGACTTTCGTTCATGGGGGGCCATACAATAAATTAATTTATGTGTACATTTAGTGACCGTACACCAACAGAGTTTTCTGTGAATATCTTGAGAACCGTAGGGCCTAGGATGACCAATTTTTTTGCGTATGTTTGCCTCCAGGGGTCACGTTAACCCATTCCATATGCACACATGTGCATAAACAGATACACACGCACACATATACATTCGCAGTAATCATCCGTATGACACATACTCACACAGTAGACATATGTACGCATGAACTAATAAATCTGACTCCGCTCAATATTAAAAAAGTTTCGGTTCATTGTAACATTGTTATCCTTAGTGGGTTGATACGCCCACAATACATATTGTTAATGAGAATGCCTAACTCGTTTTCTTGTGACACGCGCTCAAGCTTAGGAATATATACTATAGGTCTCCTCCATCTGCCGATTAATTCGGGCGGTTCCTAAACATAACACGTATTGGTCTGGAAGTGGTGTTAGATCAGCGTGTTAGACAGTCAAGCAAATTCCTATGCTACAGGGGGTCAGGCTGTGCTAGGTTTTCGCGACCAATCTAGGACCATCGCTGACAAACTGCCCACCGCTGTGTAATGCTTGGTCATTTCATAATAACATGCCAGCTCCCAGGTGATTTAGTTTCTACGGCGGCGATAACTAATCCCAACCGGCCCATTATGCTAGTAACGTTACCTAAACTGCTACTCTGGACTACAAGTACAATAGTAAGGCTATGCGGGTCAGAACATCACAATTTATTTGTCAGGTACAAGCAATTCATCCAATACATTATAGAAGGTACATCTAAATTAATAATGTGAAAGTTAAGAAAACAGGTTAAGAGAATACTAAGGAAAATCATACGAGACAATGAACATACCAGCTCAGAGGATGATGACTACACACCTTAGTGGTGCGGGAGATTCTAACTACAGAATGGCTCCTAGAATGCTCTGTGAACCTCACTTAAATAGTTTACCTAGTTTGTGGTTGGTTACATTGATATGGATCACATGATTGGAGGTCAGCTGATTTGGGATCACATGGTTGGAGGTCAGCTGATTTGAGAGTACTTTGATGTGACTTGAGACCATTGTTGTAGTGAGAGTGAATTAATCAAGACATGACAATGTACACATTAATTACATTTTCTGCTTCCTAGTTAGTTTCTTCTGTGAAAAAGGCAAAGGTTAGAGATATAATCAAAAGTTGTTGTAGCAGCAATATGTGACAATGGGCCCACCATGAGGTCATACCATCATGTGGTAGGGTAATTAATCAACAGTTCACATGATCAGGAGTTTGATCAGTATAGAAACATTAGGACTCCTTACACATGCATGCACATGCATGCACACAGGCACATACACATGTACACGCACACATGCACACAATTCAAGAATTTCTCAGAATTATGAACAAGCAAGATGGGGATGGGGTTGTATAAAATGTATTTTACATGTGAAATCTATGAACTAAACATGTTTTGGTACGTGTTGTCTAGCAGATACCAGTGAGAATTGAGTGTGCATAATGCAATTCAGTGAGACAGTTAGAATCATATATGCCTTTCAGCGTGACTTATTTTTGTGGAAAAAATGTGATGGACTTGGCGGCTGTCATATTTTGTACCGCTCTGCGGTACATCTAGTTTATTTTCCCTCACATGCCCTTTCTATCTTTTGCATTCTAGGTGTTGATTAAACAATAAGACACGAGTGGGAGTGCTATTGGTTAAGGATATCGCCACAGCTGTAATTTAGCCGTAGGTACGAGGCCGAATGCCGAATACTAAAGGTACTAACAACAGTTTCATTACCAACTAATTTATTTTTAAAGGTATAAAATTGTGTTCTCTATTGTTTAGATTTTTGTTCACTCATCCTCCGCCCACAAAAAATGGTCTAATCTTAGCCTTTGTGTTTCCCCTTGGCATTGCCAAGCAACGTAACACACTCAAGAGTCAAGTTCAGTGAGAGGCTATGGGCTTGTGCACATCCTTGTGCTTGTACTGTAGCCTAACTTGTACAGTCTGCTTACTTGTCTATACTGATAGTATTTTTTACTACCATATTTCTCTGGAGACTCAGTCAGGACGATGGAAAATCAGGAACAGGTTTTTATTCTTTTCAATGAGGGGCCAGAGCCCCTCAAGGCAGAGGTACATGTTTGTGTCACCCCATCATGGGTTTTACTAGTATTCAAAACAAATCTTACCCTTAAGTAAGTTACAAACAAAGAGAAGGAGTGACTGATAGCAATAAATGTAGTTGTGTTTCAAGACTAGTTTTAGCCATGTGGCCCCTCCTGGCATTAAAACAAAGACACCCTCCCCTCCCCAATGAAATGCTAATGTACTGGTTCCAAGGGCTATCAGATCCACAAGACAAAGGATGTTACCTGGCTATAGTGAATTCATGTGTCATGAAATGTAAATATATTCATGTTTGGTATCATTGTAATAGTCTCAGTACAATGATTGTAATGATTTGATTGTGAGAATATTTGGAACATTCTATAAGTGATATTTCTGATATATAAGATATCTCTCCTCATGTTCTTCAGATAGGTGTGAAGTAGGTGTGAGTAGGTGTGTCTGATGCCAAGTGGAGAACCAACCATGTTGGCTTGTTTTGGCGCCAAATTTCTTTCTTTGTTTAACCCATACAAAAGGGATTAACTTGCATTGTAAGACTAAGGTGAATTAGAAGGATGGAGAACTGAAGAGAAGATAGAGAGTTTGATCCAACAGAGGCCATGGCCTAGGCTACATAGACCATAGACCATTTTTTTTTGTACCCTCTCTGCTTGTAACAGAATAAACCTGATTCCTGAGTTTTCCTGAAGTTTGCCAGTCTAAGATTGATATTAAGTAATTATTCACCACAATTACTCTCATGACCTGCCTATGAATATGCAATGTAAAGGTGTGGTGGGAGGGGATGTGGCCTCTTGGTGCCATTAAGTCTAGTCAGCTTCTATTTTTTTTAAATTAAAACTACCCCCTTTCCTGGGAAGTTCTTCAGAGGCCTGGCCACATACTGTTTTTACAAACATTGACGTTTTACACCTGGGGCCTATTGCACAAAACTAGGATAAGGGATTAAGCCGGGATATCTTGGTTATCCTGGCTCAATTTATCCATGATGCACAAAAGCGGGATAGGGGGCAGCAGGATATGTTATGATATAAGTTACCATGGCGATTTATTCTGTGGAGCTAGCCGGCTCCAGACCAGGCTAAATTCCAGGATCTATTTAATCTCATCCCTCATCTCAGTCAGCAGTCACCACAAAAACGGAAACCAATAGTTATTCCACTGCCCACTACACATTGTTATCACATATACCTAGAGCCACTGTCATTATTATGACCGCCGCACAGCGAAGCGGCGGTCATATAGGTTTAGTCAGATTTTTTTTTTCTTCTTTTTTTTTCTTTCTTTTTCGCATGTCCAAATTTCCGTCAAGGATTCCCGGGACACTGAAAGACCGGGGTACACGAAACTTGGTGGGCATGTAACCCCACATGGATAGCATGGAACCTCCTGTTTTCATTTTGATCTGTAGCTCCCCCGAAAGGAGGGTAGGACAGACACAGTTTTCTGTGAATATCTCGAGAACCGTAGGGTTTAGGAGGACCATTTTTTTGTATGTTGATCTTAAAGGGCCATGTCAACCCATTCCATAACCACTCATTTTATGTATAGCGCCACCTAGTTAAACACAAAAAGTAAAATGAGGTGTTGTAATCGCAGGTATCTGTGACCTAACATAGTCAAAACTGCACGAAATTGGAAGTGTAGGATCATTATGACACCCTCTGAATGCGCCAAGTTTCGCGGGAATTCGTTCATGGGGGGGCCACACAATAAATTAATTTATGTTACTATACACCAACTGGCCTGTAGGTGGCGGAGAGAGTTTTCTGTGAATATCTCAATATATATACTGCCTGCGGTACATCTAGTTGAAACATTTGTGATCATTAATTAACTTTTACATACTCGCCATTCCCGACCTGTCATGCGACAATGTGGCGCCACGGGAGTGCCTAACCATTTTGGCAGCGTGGTGGTCGCGGCACTAGTTGCAATGCTCTCCTAAACAGATGAGAAAAGGCTATCGTTTCAATGAACCTGGTCTAGTTGCCATGGTGAATCAGTGAATCGGTGGCGGGGTCTATTTGAGCGCAAGACTTATCCAGGATAGGTTTCACCTGCCTTGATGAATCCTGGCTTGCTTGTTGTGCAACCAATTAAGCCTATGCGCTCTTGTTTTGGATTCATTGAGCGCAGCTCAGTAACTTATCCCGGATAACTTAATTCTGCTTTTGTGCAATAGGCCTCTGGTGATAGGCAAAAGGCCTCTAGACAGGCTTTCATTAAATTCAAGGATAAACAAAGGATACTTTGAATACAGACCAAAGACACAAGAGATACACATGGATACAAAAATCACAAATAACCATAAGTACACAGTACAGGTATGTACATTTACAGAAATTACACTTTCAATACATCTCATACTAAATTGAGTCCTACTCTTTATTTACTCACTCAAATATGACATTATGAAATCGCTGCTTTCTCGATTTGAATGAATGGAATGTTCCAGTTGGATAATTTAATACATTATGTGGAATGATTACTAGCTGCAAAACGCTGGAGTGAGGATGTCCTGGGATGTCACCACTTGTGATGACTCATAGAATCACCTCTTTTCCAATTAGAATAGTTCGACCGGACCTAACTGTTGTATAATGTGCAACAAAACATGGGTGTTGATAACCTACTGTAGCTAAAGAGTTGACTTTGTAAAACTCCTGATGTGATTTAAAACATGGACTTTCATAGTGTATTTTCCAAAGCACTGACTGACTCGTTTCATTTTATGTCTGCAGCAGGGGAAAGAAGCGCTACTAGGCTGCACTGGCTTATCCAACAACAGGTGCTCTTTAGTAATGCGGGTACAGTTCATGATGATCACAGAATCCTGGCAGTAGCTCTTAACACCCAGGCCCAAAAACAAACTAAGGCACTCCGTCTTTAGGTAAATGTTTATAGTTTATATATTTATCAGAGCATAGGCAAACATACAGTACTGTATATTTAATCTTATTTTAAAAATAATTTGGGCATATCTTTGGCATTTTCTGGGCGTCCGTTCGGGAAGCATTGTGTCTGAAAATATCCCACCCTACATGAGAGAGATGTGTTTATTATGAGTAAGAGCGTAAAAAGCATCAAGCATCGACTCTCATCTCCTCGAGAGGTCAACCTGCTCTTCCTGTTCCTCTTCCAGGGGCCACGAACCTCCATCCCGTCGCTGCGTCCACATCTCCAGTGCCCCCTCATCTCCACCCACAGGCACCTATTCATACCGCCCCCGGCTCCACGTGCCCTCTGCAGGGCTCAGTGCCTCCACCTACCGTCTCCACCCACCCCCTCCATCAACTCATTCTAAATCAAGCAAGTCGCTCTATCAAAACATCTAACACCTTTTCATATCTATTTATAGACCCTTTCAAGAGAGTTCCATTATCAGCATCATAGTTGGCCCCACAAGACTTCCTTTTTAACATTCCATATGTTATCTTAATGCAGAGGAAGTAGATCGGGAACCAAATGGAATGTTCAAGCATTTGACCCCAATGCTCTACTTTAGCTTCCTCACGTGTCCGATCTCACCACCGACCGTCTCTGTCCATTATCCCTCTACAACCTTCCACCCCTACGCTCCCTCCATCACCTGGGCTATAACAACTCTCTCCACTGGCTAATATCTGGACTGTCCAGAGAAGAAGGCAAACTCAGAAAGCGCCTGAACGCAGCAGGCATGTGGGGGGGCAAAAAAAATGGGGCCGAGCCTGAAATAGCTTGCCGCCCGATTTAACACAGCGCTTTACAGCGCACTCTTTGTCTCGTTCACAGCCATCTGCTCGCCAGCAGATCGGATCCAGCAGGAGCGGGCGATGGCTCAGGGTGGCGTGGAGTGGCGTGCGGCACTGTTTTTTTTTTTTTTTTTTTTTTAACCCTCTCTCTGCCAGTGCCCGTGGTCATGCCTCCACAGGGGGCAACAAAAGAGTGATTCTACCGGTTGACCAGAGGAATGCGAGGATAATGCTGGTCACGAGACCGTGCCCTCTCTCTCGTTGGTGACTTCATGTTGTTTGCGTGCTCACAATTACAACAGCTGACTGTTTCCCGAGGACAAACATCCCATGACCGGCCCTCCAGCCCCAGGTTATTACATCAACGCTGACAAGATTTGAAGAGCCTGCCTAATGTGATTGCAGTCCGTATGTGGGTTACAATGGGCCCCTGGTGTGAGCGTGATTTGACGACAGTTTCATGTGAAGCCGACAGAAAGACACAATACATCGACAATACATACACCCCTCTCCTCTCCAGTTGCACTAGCTAGTTCAAATCATCTGAATCTTCTGAAGATGCCATTCCATTCTCTCTCTTTCTCTCTCTAAGAAATTGCCTTTATGGATTTCCACTGTCTCTCCACTGTCAATGTGTTTTTCTCTGAAGCTCTTGCTCTCCTTTCTCTCTCTGGTTATCCAGTGTTATTATTATGTCACAAAGGTCAGAACATACGACTGTGTGTGTGTGTGTGTGTACAGTATGTGTATGTGTGTGTGTGTGTGTGTGTGTGTGTGTGTGTGTGTGTGTGTGTGTGTGCGCGCACTCTCATAATTGAGTACATATACTGTATGTGTGTGTGCTCTTCTTTGAGTGTATATGTGTGTACATGTGTCCTTCAGTGCATGTGTGTAAGAGAGTGTATGCTTGTGTGTGTCTGTAAGTGCATGTACAGTACGTATGTGTATGCTTTAGTGCATGCATGTGCTTTAGTGTCTTTGTGTGTATGTGTGTGTGTGTTAGGTGTGTTTGTGTTTAAGAAAAAACCCACTGCATAAAGCTCTCTCCTCTTCCATTAACTTGCTCCAGCATCTGTATATGTGAGCAACAGGGCTTTCATTCCTAGTTCCTCCCACAGCTGTGAAACAGAAGGGGGGGGGGTCACACCCATGCAATTACAGATCCATCTCTCTAAGGAACACCATTGCATACACCTCTCTCCTCCATTCCATTCTCTTCTCCGTCCTTCTGTTCTTCTGTGACGTTCTTCCTATCTGTTGTGTTTTTTTACGCCTCACGTCTGCCTCCCCCTCTCTCACTACAGCGTCCACGCGGGACATAATCCACACGGAGAGGACAGTAGGAGTAAAAAATATCCAGCTCAAGAATGAGAGGAATGGCTGTGGTTTCCACTGGGTTTCTCGTCATGAGCTTCTCCACGGGCTCCCTGGGCTGAGCTGAGCCCAGCTCCAGATATGTGCTCCCCACTTCCCCAGGACATTTCCCAAACCCAGCCGCCTGGCTATGCCTTTGTTCACAGGCCACCCTGTGTGCACTGCACCCCTGGAGCTTTGGCCTCACCCTCTCTCTCTCTCTCTCTCTCTCTCTCTCTCTCTCTCTCTCTCTCTCTCTCTCTCTCTCTCTCTCGCTCTCTCTCTCCTCCTCCTTTATTGTGACTCTGCCTTCTGTGGATACTGTATCTCTTTCGTTCCTCTCACTCTCTGCCGACAGCAAAGCAGACGTCTGCTGTGCGCACATGCAACACTGCCGACAGCAAAGCAGACGTCTGCTGTGCGCACATGCAACACTGCCGACAGCAAAGCAGACGTCTGCTGTGCGCACATGCAATACTGGCGACAGCAAAGCAGACGTCTGCTGTGCGCACATGCAACACTAAACAAACACTGGGCTCTTTCTTGTTTGTTTTTTTGCTAATATACTCAGACATGCTCATGGAACACACACACACACACACACACACACACACACACACACACACATATACATATACACCCCACACACACACACACACACACACACACACACACACATATACATATACACCACACACACACGGCATTACACACACACACACACACACACACACACACACATATACATATACACCCCCCCACACACACACATACACACACTAACTGGCTAAAGTATATGGGTGGGAACAAAACTGATAGATAGATAGAGTCTAGAGACCAGCATAAAATAAATATGGACATATCAGCAAGTAGGCAAGGTAATATAAGAAAAACTATAGAAAAAACTATATATATATATATATATATATATAAGAAAAGGTATAAGTGTGGCCACAACCGGCTGTGGCATGGAGGGAGGGGTTATGCATATGTGCTAATATAGCACATAAAACAGTGAGGCAGAAAGACAGTGGTAAAAAGTGGCTAGTGGACAGACAGTATCCAAACATGGAGGGGGTGAAGAGGCAGACAGACTATGCGGAGAAGTCTATCTGTCCTCTTCCCTTAAGTGAAGCATTGAACAGTTCAATGGCCCTGGGGACAAAAGACTTCCTCAGTCTGTCTGTTGTGCAAGGCAGTGAGTAAAGTCTCCAGCTGATCAGGCTCTTCTGCTTTACAACAGTGCTGTGGAGTGGATGACACTCATTGTCCAATATGTTGATCAGTTTGTTCAGGGTCCTTTTGTCAGATATTGAAGTGATGCACTCCAGTTCAGCTCACACTACAGAGCCAGCTTTCCTTACCAGTCTGTCAAGTCGCCCCGCATCCTTCTTCTTTGTGCTTCCTCTCCAGCATACCACTGCATAGAAAAGGACGCTGGCAACAACAGCCAGGTAGAACATCCTGAGGAGCTTGCTGGACACATTGAAGGACCGCAGCCTCCTCAGGAAGTACAGCCTGCTCTGCCCTTTCTTGTAGAGTGCGTCAGTGTTGGCTGACCAGTCCAGTTTATTGTCCAGGTGGAGACCCAGATACTTATAGGTGCTTACCACCTCCACATTGACCTCATCAATGGAGACTGGTAGCAGAGTGGGCTTAGACCTGATCGAGGAATGTTTGACTTGTTTCTTTCCAGTAGGGGTTTGTAGTAAGATATCATATTTGGCTTAGTTTGTGTGTGTGTGTGTGTGTGTGTGTGTGTGTGTGAGAGAGAGAGAGAGAGTGAGAGAGAGAGAGAGAGAGTGTGTGAGTGTGTGTGTGAGAGGGAGAGAGAGAGAGAGAAAGATGGTGACACTGACAGAGGAAAATTTAAGAATCTTAAATCCTGTGCCTGTGAGCCTATTGAGTCTTTGAAACAATTTTTAAAATAAAAAACTCAACGGTTGCCTCCAAGACATACATACACACACACTCACACATACACACACACACAAAACCTCACCTACTCAAAGCAAATCACACCTACGTGCACTTGGCACGCATAGGCTTTCTACACAAATCCGTATCCAGCAGTGCATCACTTTGTGTGTGTGTGTGTGTGTGTGTGTGTGTGTGTGTGTGTGTGTGTGTGTGTGTGTGTGTTTGTCAGTAAATTGGATGCAACTTCTCCCTGGCTTTAAAGCACTATGAGTGGTCTAACACAGCAGTGTACCTGGAATGTGGATAACAATCAGTGAGTCAGAATATGAACACTTTCACTGAGGCTAGGACACACAGGAGAGCCACAACAATAATACAGTAATCTGAATGTACAAGCCCAAAGCTAACTGACATGTTGCTTGATTGCCTGTGTGTCACCCCTCTGTTCCCCCTACGGGCCGTCTGACGTTTTCCGTGGTAAACACACGGGCAGGTTGCCGGCTTGCAGTGGGGAGACTAATTAAGGGAGATTGGCCTCACCTGGCGCCGATGTAGGCCTATATATCATCGCCATCCCAGGTATCTCTCTCTCTCTCTCTCTTCTACCGTTCAGACACAATTTTTGACACACCGCACTCAGGGATGGATTACTGCACGGGCCTACTGGGCCCTGGCCCAGGGGCCCAAGGGGTCAGGGGGCCCTGAAGCCCAAGCCTTTGCATGGAATCTTTGCCTCAATATCAACAAATCAGAATGTAGGCTATGAATCTGGCTGAATTTAGTATTGGCCATCTCCAAAATGCACCAGAATACAGGAAACATCAAACAAATGAAAAAATTCTGGGGGAGGACCCCCAAACCCCCCCTCCCACATTTAGTGACAATAAGTGTGGGGACCTTAATACATCTGGGCCCAGGGGCCCGAAAGTTCATAATCCGCCCATGACGGCACTGCAAACCACTTCTACTCACTTAGGTCTACATATGACCAACACGCATCCATACACTTCATTTTCACCCCCCTGGACATGATCATTCATTATAGCTCACTTTAAATAAATATAATTTATTTATTGGAATTTGTTGTCAGTCTCTTTTGTGTTGTGCCATGAGCCGGGCGTAACACCTGTGGAATGGGAACATGTATAGAATGACATCCAGGAGAAAACACACACACACACCCTTGGGGATCAGTAAAGTATCTATCTATCTATCTATCTATCTATCTATCTATCTATCTATCACACACACACATACATACATGGCACGCATGCATGCATGCATGCACGCACACACGCATACACACCAAACACACAACGTGTTAACATGTGATGAAATGCTTTTGAATCACGTAGAGCAGTGTTGCCTGTCCTGACCATGGTGTAAACAAAAGTGGCAGTCCATCCTAGAGCTGGACACTGACCCTGGTTGTTCTACCTGACTCCTGTGTGCTCACTGACCCTGGTTGTTCTATCTGACTCCCTGTGTGCTCACTGACCCTGGTTGTTCTACCTGACTCCTGTGTACTCTACCTGGAGACAAGGCTTTCAGCTCAGTCTGTAGTGGCAAAACTCGGATGTTTTGTTTTGTTCCATTGACCGATTCGGATTGTTCCTTTCACTACTTCTGAGGATACCAGTGTATTGTAGCCTATTTGATGCATAAACATGGTCCGGGAAGCATCATGATGAAGTAAATTGATATTTATTTGATATATAAATAAAATGTTTTAGAAATGAAAACATGACATAAACTGTTTGCTCTATTGTTTGCTTTGCATCTTGTTCATTTCAGGTTCATGGTCACGGTCAATGAATAATGGAATGTGCACGCACCAGAACCCACCTCTGGCCTTGGCCTATAGAGGCCACACAGACTCAGAAATCATGAAAACGGTCAAAATAAAAAATGCTATCAAACAAAAATAAGATAAAATAAGACAAATAGATAGGTATACGAAGTGAAACTGAAATATTGATATGGCTACAAAGTTTGAGTCATTGACAGTGATATCAGCACATTACTTAACACAGCAAGAGACGGGGTTTAAATCCAGCTACTAGAAACCATGAAAACAATAACATATCTGTGCTGGTAGATTTTGACTGATCGTGTATACGAAAATGTTTATGTAGATGCTAGATCTTAGCATGTCAAGATTTGTGTGCATGTGTGTGTGTGTGTGTGTGTGGTCTGAGCAGCTCATAACATTTCCATTTCACCAAATGTCTGCTAAAATAAACCTTAAATAAAACTTCAACTTTAAATGTAACTAACTTAAAAGCTGCGACCCATATAAAAGGCTGCTCCCTGATGTGTCTCAGAGGCTCAACAGCAGGAATCTCACACACGGAGGCAATTTTGGTAGCATAACCATGTCAGGGCGGCCCTAAATTACACAAACAAACTGCCAAACCATATGCTAATATGCCTACAGCTCCTTGACAGAGACCACAACTGACACTTTCCCCAAGTCTTTACAGTAAAAGAAGACATATCAATTAAAAGTACTTGAAAGTGTCATTTGGTTTACTGACGTTCATCACTGCAGGCGGTTCTGTTTACAAGCCACAACCTCAGGAACACAGATGTGGATCCGGGGCTCTGACTTATTTATTTGCCTGGGGTGCTGTATGCAATCCATGGTGCCAGGGAATCGAAAGAGTCCTGATTGGACAATTCCATGCCATTGAGGGTCAGTCTTTGATTGCTCCATCAATACCGAACCCAGGATGTCACAGTCACTCCGGGGGGAATAAATAGCCGTTTTGATTTTGCAATCATGACAAGAGCACACGGTCTTCAGTTCAATCACGCCAACCACAGGGGACAACAGCCTCCATTAGGTCAATTGTACGTCTTATGCGTGTGTGTGTGTGTGTGTGTGTGTGTGTGTGTGTGTGTGTGTGTGTGTGTGTGTGTGTGTGTGTGCGTGTGCGTGCGTGTGTATGTTTGTGTGTGTGAGTCCGCAGACACATGTACTGTAGGAGTTAGCTATCTCACACACACCCAAAAGGCTTTTTTTAGGGTAAAACTTCCTCTACAAGCACACTAGCGTTTAAAGATGCTTGAGCAGGCTTCTGTTCCTCAAGGAGTGCGCTCTGTCATACTAAGCAGCTAACTGGCTACTGCACTCTTCAGCAGGAAGACAAGGAACATAATGAATTTCAGAAGATCGCCTCGATAGGAGAGCCGAGTGGAAGCGAGAACGGCTGAGAGAGGAGCTCGACTTCAACACAGACGTCAGCACCGGGACTTCACACGCTCTGCTGACACACGCGTCTCGTGGACACCGTGGAACCTCTCTCCGCAGAACAAGAACACAGCTCTTTTTTCTTATTCTCTCAAGCAGAGCTTTTTTCTTTCCCCCTGTCAGACGCTTAATCTTCCCTCAGGGGGACTTCTATGGAGCCGGCTGAGAATGACTCAGCAGAAATCTGAATCACTCCTCTGCATTATGGGTTAAAGTCATCGCAGTGATAGTACATCGCCACATGGTTTTATGTAATGACCAGAAGAGAAGCCAATGAGTTTAGCTTGTTATATGATTCTTACTAAACTAACAGAATTTGAGGGCTATATGCATACAACTGTATGGATGGACATTAGTACCAGACACCAGCTAAATGCTGGTAAAGTATGAAAGTGGCTTGTTTCTAGACACAAAAGAATGATTTACTTTTCAGTGGCTGGTGAATTTGATCATGTATTTGTCAGTAGGAGGTCGATTTTCACTTTTTAAAAAGTTAATTTCCACCCCTAATACAAGAACACTGCAGTCACTTAATGGAGCTCAGATGAGTTGAAATGGTGCCTCATCAGTTATTCCATTCAAGACTTCATCTTCATGCACATGATTGGAAGTGAACTAAACGCTGACACAAGCTCCTACTACTGTTACTCCTGCCAGCTGTCTCTTTCCATGAGCTGATCAGGGGGGAAGTAGGGCCTTTAATGTGATAATTCATATGCGTTTCTGCCTGAAAAACAGATCCTATAGCACTTTCCACTACCAAATGCCCTGGTGGGAGAATGCTGGGTCATGGAACGGGTGTTTTGTTGTGTACATTTCTGCCAAGCAGTTTAGATTGAATAGTAATGTCCCTCGGAGCAACTTGGGGTTAAGTGGCTTGCTCACGGCCACAGCGGTGGAAGCCGAGAATTGAACCCACTACTGCACTTCAGACTACTGCATGCTAGCCCAGCTCCTTAGCCCGTCAGAAACACTCTCTATAAAGCACATAAGAATGCCAGCCATCCCAAATAATGTACAAACAGGAGCTAAGGGGGTAGAGAGAGGTTATAAAAGCTTTCTGGAAAAAATAAATTCTGTTTACTTCCATCATCAGTGTGCACCTCCCCCCTCTCCACTGGAGAAATAGAAAGGGAGAAAAAAACTAAAACACACACACACACACACTGAATAGTTTTCAGAGGTCTCCATCCGAGGCTGATTACATTTTCAGAGATGAGATTTGGAGTGAGTTTTTGGAGGGCAGGAGAGAGAGAGAGAGAGAGAGAGAGAGAGAGAGAGAGGGAAAGAGGGAGATGTTGAAAGGGAGAAGGAGGGGAGGTGGGGTGTGGGCTTGCTGTCATTGATACACTACTGGATTAGCAATCATCCACGGCAATCTCTTCCCCTGCCAGACACACACAAGCACCCACCACACTCTGCACACATACAGATTTATCGCGCCTCTTCTCTGGCATTCCCTTCAAGGCACAAAAAAGACAATTCCACATGACTGACTGAAATATTTATATTTATTTTTAACTTGCTAATATGCACATGGTACCAAGGGGAACCTCCAACAAAAGAAAGAGAACAAAAGACAGACAGCAAGAGGGAGAGGCGGATGGACAGAAGGAAACAGAGAGAAGAGATAGAGACAGGAGAGAGAGATAGAGAGATAGAGAGAGAAAGAGAGAGAGAGAGGGGTGCAGTGCACACAGGGTGGCCTGTGAACAAAGGCATAGCCAGGCGGCTGGGTTTGGGAAATGTCCTGGGGAAGTGGGGAGCACATATCTGGAGCTGGGCTCAGCTCAGCCCAGGGAGCCGCAGAGGGGTTTGATTACATTAGTAATACTGCGCTCAGTCA
>NC_063192.1:25021501-25056501 GCF_017589495.1 Alosa alosa | reverse complement strand
TGAAGTGTTCAGTACAATCGAGGACAGATTTAATACCATGGTCACAGTCACAGTTTTTTTTTCTTTTTTCAAAAATGTCTTTGGATTGAGTGAAATACTGTATCTCCAGTTTTACTGACACCTCCTGGAACAGAACAAAACAAACACACACACACACACACACACACACACACAAGCCATAAAGCATTCCCTAGAGCGACTGCATTTAACCAATCTAGCGCTGCAGCCAGGCGAGGGAATGGAGGTCGAAGGAAATAAAGCATCAGACAAAAGCAGCCCTGCTGGACAGCCAGGAGCAGGCAGCCAAATCCCCTGTCCTGCACTCCAGCGATCAGAGCTCCGCGCCTCACATCCTCTCCTGTCTCACGTTCATCCCCAACACCATACTGTATCACTGTGAGTCTATCACTTCCACCTACACATCTTATCAGGTCTATCAAACCCCCACCATCACTCAGAGCAACTAGTAATAATGTTTATATTTGATAGGTCAATATAGCTGTTGCATAATTCACTTACATGACTTAAATACTTACATTACTTAAACAAAACTTTGATATACAACAAGTTAACCTAAAACAACATGCAATGAATGACTTCCATATGACTATAGAAAAGACAAGGCAAGTCAAGTTTATTTAGCGCATTTCATACACAGAGGTCATTCAATGTGCTTTACATAAACACAAGCAAACAGGAATAGCAAATAAAAGCATATAAGGGCAATAGTCAAAGAATAGTTTAAAAAATAAAGATCATAATAAAAAAGAAATTATAAAACACACAAGGTAAAATAATTTAAAAATAAAGAATAATTAAAAAGATAGTAGACACAAGGTAATAAGAATTTGTAAGTCAGTGCAGTTAGCAGAAGACATCTGAGAACAGTTTGGTCTTAACTTTGGCCTTTTTGATGTCATCCGAAAGTTGGTTCCAGAGCTGGCTAAAAGTAGGTCCTAAGTGGCGAATTTAGGAGCAACTCCTAAAAATAATGGGTGTGTCACTCCTAACTTTAGGACTCCTAATTTTTTTCACTAAAAGTAATTCACAAAGCATTTTAGACCTAAAAGTAGCACCTAAGTCTGGGACAGCCTAAAAGAAGTCGAGAGGACTCCTAACTCACTAAGACCTATTCACAAACAGCTTTTGTGGCATTTCACGTTGCAATGTTTTGAAATGGGTATGCTAACAGGAGCTTCAATCGTGAGGGAACAATTTTGCATTGTAGGCATAAAAGGGATGATATAACGCCACCAACAACAACCAAAACTACTCATTGTCAACATGTAAATTAAATGTAACGTTTCATTGTGAATCAAATTAAAATGTTCTCCTCTTTGCAAACGTAGGCATATGGTGACAGATTAATTTAATAATGTTGCAAAGATAGCCTAGCCTACTGCATCAATCCGTAGGCCTATGTTTTATTAGGCTACTAGGCTATTTGTTTTGCCTTACTCTTTATTCATTTAGGCTAGGCCTTTTTATTCAGTTATTCATCATCTTCCGTCCTTTCAGACTACTTGTGTAGCGACGCATTCTCAGACCTGTCACCTGTCACTCATCATCGTAAGGGGAGGTGTTTGGAATCATTCCCGCGTTACAATCATCAGCCAATCGAGGTGGTCACTTCAGTCAAGCTTGTGCGTGAGTAATGACGTCATCCATAGCAACGAAGACTCACTCTTAGTTTAGGAGTTGTCATTTTTCCTTACTAAGAGTAGGTCTGAAAGGCTTTGTGAATAACTTTTAAGAGAAAACTCCTAGCTAAAATCTTTTAGTGCGATTTAGGAGTACTCCTAGTGGTAAGATAAAAGGCTTTGTGAATACGGCCCCTGAACTGCATAGCAGCTAAAAGCTGCTTCAGCTAAAAGCTTTAGTTTTTCTCCTGAGACCTGAGAGGTTGAGAAGGTGTGTACTGCTGAAGCATGTCTGATAGGTATTCAGGTCCTGCTCTATTTACTGATTTATAAACAAGCAGTAGTGCTTTAAAGTCAATTCTGTGACTTACTGGAATCCAATGCAGGGACTTAAGAATTGGAGTAATGTGGTAATAACATGTTTTTGCACTAAAAGTTATTAAGAAGACAGTGGATTTGTTCAAAATGATTAAAACCTTGGATTAAATATCCCCCCACCCCTCACCCCAACACTGAGCACACGCCCTTTGAGCCTTGAGATGGGACTGCTCCTCACACCAGCTGACACAAACTCCTGCGCTAGAGCAGGCACATGAATCACCCCAAACAGCAGACGTTGCATTATTGATGAAAGCACTTCTTCACAATTACTGCTTACTTTAGGATGACCTTTGGATTCGAAAAGACGAACAGCTCATGAGTGTCTACCACACTAGGCTGCTTTGGGTATGTTTGTGCGTACATGGGTTGTGGAGGGGCTCTGAATTCATTATGTTTCATGTTATTACAAATCAAAATGGTGGATGACGGCTGACGCCAACCCATAACAATGTTCCAGGCGGACTACGCTTTGTGAGGTAGAATCTATGAATCAGCATGAAGAATCATTTGTTGTAGCTATTTTTTGACAACACAAGCAATCAAAGATGACTCACGCCATGTTTTAGGACAAAATCATGTTTTACACTAAGAGGAAATCAGTAGAGCAATGTACTGATATGCAAGCACGGTGTAGGCTGCGCTGCGACAGACAGACAGACAGACCGACGGACAAGGTAGGTAAGGCATCGGAGATCCATTACATCTTGTGTTCAAACACAATCATACGTAACTCTAATAACATGCATAAATGATCAGAGACTAGTGAAAAAGACACCCACATATCACCATGCCTGGAACCACACACATACACACACAAGAGAGCCAGGTCCAAAGCAACCCACTATCCAAAAAAGGATGACCACCCACCCAGCAAGCACCCACATACGCACACTCTGGTGATGCACACATGAGCACACACACACACACACACACACACACACACACAATCACACGTGCACCAACATAATAAGAACAAATTATAGCATGAAAGCGGAGACAGGAAGACAAACATGGCCCCAGGACACAAGAGGGGGATTAGCCGCTGATCAACCATTCAAGTTATTTTTATTTCCTCATGCTAGTTGTCCTCTCCCTCTCTCACTCTTTTGCTCTCTCTGGATATCTCCACATCTTAGTGATGTGAAAAAAGATGAATTCCCCCTCTGTCCATGTCCTTCAATGACTTTATCCCTGATTCAGGAATTACCTAATTCCTTGTGCATAATCTGTGCATACATATGTGCATCTATGTATGTGTTTATGTGTGTGTGTGTGTGTGTGTTTGTGTGCCTTTGTATGATGGACCTAGGCCCATAGCAGCCAACGCTAATCGCTAAAACTCAGAACAGGACACAAACCTCTGTTGCCGTGGAAACCAATCAGCTCCGATCCTGAGAGCATGGCTGGCATTGAGTGTGTGTTTATTTAGAACGAAAGAGAGAGAGAGAGAGAAAGAGAGAGAAAGAAAGAGAGAGACATGGAAGAGAGACTTCATGGGTACTCAGATACAGCTTACCCACAGCAGCCAGCTCCTGATTTCACAGCAGAAACAGTAATCTGTGCTCTCCGATGCTTCTGGCGACCCCTAGTGGAGAATAGAAAAAAAATGTCATCACACTTCCTTCATGACTAACACTCCTCCACAGAATGCATGTCATGGGTCCTAGTCCCTCGTTATGTGTAGGTGACTGCTATCTAAAGCTCAAAAAGCAATGACGCCATTGTGTAATTTATGCACTTGGTGATTGTAATGAGACACAGCAGACACAAACATACTACAGAGCTACATTTGTCTTTTGTTTATAAAACATACAACTTTAACAGCAAATTGAGCACTTGTACTAAAAAAGAGGAATCGAAATGTGAGGTGTAGCTGGAGTGAGAGAAGGGAAAGGGGAGAATGCAGTTATGGTTGCCGCGGAGATGACAGGGTGTGGAGCAAGCAGAGGTGGAGATTACAGGACCCAGCCTCCCGCTGATGAGAGGAAATTGGCCCTGTCCAGCCCTGTCCAATAGAGGCGCTTTCCTGGGTTACAGTATGTGTCATTACAGATAGGCTCCTAACTAAAGTAACCCTTGACTAACACAAAATTTCCACACTCACATGTATACACACGCATGCACACACACATACAGACATGCATGTGCACATGCACACAAACACACACTCAAATATTCAGCACACAATCTCTCCCTCCCTCTCTCTTCATCTCACTAGCTCTCTCATACCAAACCATAACCTTCAGTACAGCAGATTTACATGCCTTTTCACACACACACACACACACACACACACACACACACACACACACCTAACAAGTCCTAACACAAGTCCTAACAGGCCAAATGGCCAAATGACAGTGTTGCTTTCACAAGTGACTCACATCCGGTCCCAATCATCACATAACCTGTTCCCAATGGTGAGACGAGGCTGAGAAACTGTCCTTGGTAACGCGGACGGAGTGGCGGTGGGGTTGACGGGGGACACAGCAATGACTCCTGACCGATTCACATTCTCCTTCTCTCTTTCTCCATGGTCAGACATGCTATCTTTTATTCTCTCTGTCACTCCATCTTTGTGTTCCTGTCATTGTGAGCCAATCAATCAGTCAGTCACTCAATGCCTCAGTTACCTTACATCATAAGATCTGTCTCTCTTTTTCTGAGTGTATACGTGAGTGTGTGTGAGTGTGTGTGAGAGAGAGAGAGAGAGAGAGAGAGAGGTGTTAGTGTTCACACTGAGCTCTAATTGACCACTGTCTGTCTTTACTAATACTGTGCCATAGGTTGCCATGCTTGTTCTGACAGGAACACATTCACAACACACACAAACACACACACACACACATCCACACATCCACACCCTATATGCTCTGAGGATAACCACTACATACATCATCAAACGTCTAGGCAACGTCAATCTGTCAATCTGCTGCCATTGGAGGACGCAGCCAGCCAGAAGCAGATGGGCTCCCCCTATTACAGTAAGTCAGGTTCTGCTCAAGGTTTCTTCCTGGAATATGGGAGTTTTTCCTTGCCACAGTTGCCATATGGCGTGCTTGTGGGGGGTAAAGGGTTAAGGCTGCCAGTCTTGAATGTCTGTGTATAAAGTCAAAAAATTGCGACATATGCTAAGAACAAGCTAAGGCTGGCTGCTTGAGTCCGTGATCAACGGGCCTAAGCATTTGTTAGCCTAGGCATTTGTTAGCAAAGCCTTTATATATCTATAGTAGTACAATAGTATTTCTGATATGTTGCTGATTGGATCATAAACGGCCACAGCAACAAAGGGGAATGACTGACTCTTCTCTAATAACTGTGTTACATGTTATTTTCTATATTTCTGATATGTTGCTGATTGGATCATAAACGCCACAGCAATGAAGAAAAGTGAAAGTGATTGATAATGACTGACTGACTCTATTATTGTGTTACATGCTCCAAATGTAAAGCACTTTGAGCTGCATTCTGTGTATAAAAAGGTGCTATACAAATAAAGCTTATTATTATTATTATTATTTTTATTATTATTATTAACGTCAGCAAAACCCCAAAACCTCTGCTCCGCCACAAAGGCAACAATCCATTCAGCTGCCCATTTCAAACAAGGCATGTTCCGTTACCGCAGGGGATATCCACCTCACTTTAGCAGCCTTGTGAAAGTCAGACATTAGTAGGCTGGCATGCACAGAGCCCTGTGCTCACAGCGAAGTACTGTCTCCTGGGATCACTTTGCATTATAAATTCGTAATGGGAGAGAATATAACACTAAAGTTGATAAAAGCCAAGGAAGGGCACGGAAGGGGCATGACCTAACTATGCCCCAATACTGTAGACAGTGCAATGCAATCATACATAATAATTGTATTCATTCATAAAATCTTATAACAAATACAAATTTTTAAAAGAGAGCCTTGGTTGTGTTTAGACCTCTAGAAGTCTAATGTGTCACACACTTGTTCATATATATCTGCACATGTTTAGTCCATGGTTTTGACACTGAGTTAAAGATAACATAGAATGGGAACCACTACATACATCATCAAACGTCTAGGCAACGTCAATCTGTCAATCTGTCAATCTGCTGCCATTGGAGGACGAGCCAGCCAGAAGCAGATGGGCTCCCCTATTACAGTAAGTCAGGTTCTGCTCAAGGTTTCTTCCTGGAATATGGGTTTTTTTTCCTTGCCACAGTTGCCATATGGCGTGCTTGTGGGGGGTAAAGGGTTAAGGCTGCCAGTCTTGAATGTCTGTGTATAAAGTCAAAAAATTGCGACATATGCTAAGAACAAGCTAAGGCTGGCTGCTTGGAGTCCGCATCAACGGGGCCTAAGCATTTGTTAGCCTAGGCATTTGTTAGCAAAGCCTTTATATATCTATAGTAGTACAATAGTATTTCTGATATGTTGCTGATTGGATCATAAACGGCCACAGCAACAAAGGGGAATGACTAACTCTTCTCTAATAACTGTGTTACATGTTATTTTCTATATTTCTGATATGTTGCTGATTGGATCATAAACGGCCACAGCAATGAAGAAAAGTGAAAGTGATTGATAATGACTGACTGACTCTATTATTGTGTTACATGCTCCAAATGTAAAGCACTTTGAGCTGCATTCTGTGTATAAAAAGGTGCTATACAAATAAAGCTTATTATTATTATTATTATTTTTATTATTATTATTAACGTCAGCAAAACCCCAAAACCTCTGCTCCGCCACAAAGGCAACAATCCATTCAGCTGCCCATTTCAAACAAGGCATGTTCCGTTACCGCAGGGGATATCCACCTCACTTTAGCAGCCTTGTGAAAGTCAGACATTAGTAGGCTGGCATGCACAGAGCCCTGTGCTCACAGCGAAGTACTGTCTCCTGGGATCACTTTGCATTATAAATTCGTAATGGGAGAGAATATAACACTAAAGTTGATAAAAGCCAAGGAAGGGAATAACGGAAGGGGCATGACCTAACTATGCCCCAATACTGTAGACAGTGCAATGCAATCATACATAATAATTGTATTCATTCATAAAATCTTATAACAAATACAAATTTTTAAAAGAGAGCCTTGGTTGTGTTTAGACCTCTAGAAGTCTAATGTGTCACACACTTGTTCATATATATCTGCACATGTTTAGTCCATGGTTTTGACACTGAGTTAAAGATAACATAGAATGGGAACCACTACATACATCATCAAACGTCTAGGCAACGTCAATCTGTCAATCTGTCAATCTGCTGCCATTGGAGGACGCAGCCAGCCAGAAGCAGATGGGCTCCCCCTATTACAGTAAGTCAGGTTCTGCTCAAGGTTTCTTCCTGGAATATGGGAGTTTTTCCTTGCCACAGTTGCCATACGGCGTGCTTGTGGGGGGTAAAGGGTTAAGGCTGCCAGTCTGATGAACCTTGTAAAGGTTTGGATGAATATGAATAATTAAGTGAGCATAATGCTGATTAGACCGCACACAATAGGCTCCAGCAACCTCTTCCTGAATCTCCAACTCCAAGTGACAACATAATGTGTTGATCAGAGGGATGGTTTGCGCCACAGTCTGTCTAGTGGTAATTTTGAAGTCTAAGAATTGCATATGAAAGAGGATACAACTGTGTTTCCCATTCATGGTAGCTTTGCGGCCGTCCACTGAACTTGTCTTACACTGTCTAACAGTTTTACATTCTCTGTCATCTTAAGAGTTCAAGTTTGGGCCCATGATGTTTTATTTACACAGCGTTGCTGTCAGGTTCACTGTTCACATGATTCTAATGACTTGGCCTTCAGATAGGGAGTGGAGGGGTGAGGATTTGCCGTGCTTGATCATTGATTAGTGCTTGTTGTCATTTCTATGAGTGAAACTACAAAAGAGGAGATATTCAGCAATTCAAAAAAGCAGCCAGCTTATTAATTATGGCTGTGGTTAAATGGCCACCTCCCTTGTTAGAGTTCTCTCTCTCCACCGCAAGCTCTCTTACACACCTGTGCCGCAGAAGCGATGACAAACTCCTTATTATGTGACATCCAGACTCCAAAAACATCTCTCACCCCATGAGGAAAAACTTTCCTGAAAACGGGTGTCAAAACAAGCTCCGGAGACCCCCCCCCCGCCAATATTTTTTGGCAAGGGAGTAATGGATCAGATGTTCAAAGGGAAAAAGTGTTTATCCGAGGTGAAGGAGTATCTGGCTGAAGCCACACACGGCAGGAGGCCCTTGGCTTTGGTTCTGATATCACAGCTAATAACCTTTCAGCTGGAAGCAGAAAGCTCTTTGAGAATATTTCAGTGCAATGCGCTATAAAGTGCATATCCATAATGCATCATGAGAGTATGCATAAAACATTAGATTATTATGCAATGCCATTACAATATATATGTGATTTATCTCTCGGAGGAAATATTAAGAGTTATAAGACGAAAATTATTTTACTTGTATTCTTTGCTTATAAAAGGCCATTTATTATTAATGTTCTCATTATGAAGGACTGTGAATGGATCGAGAGTTTTGTCCAACATAACTTAAAATTAAATGACAATAATGGCTATTACCTCAGTGTGTTCAGAGGTAGGTGTTGAGTTGGAGTTGTCAAAATATTGAGTTGCTGTGGTTGTGACACTGAACACCTCCCAGTCTTCTAGCCTCATTAGACAACCAATACGCTCTTGCAGGCTTTTGTTCCAGCCCTGAGGCTAAACGACAATGACATCCTGCAAAGTGACAAACAAATTACATTTCTTTCCTTCTCTCTCTCTAGTCTTCACTCTGCCACAACTGCTATCCAGAGTTGGTGACTGATCAGATCGCGCCAATAAAAACCCACTCAGGACGTCAATCCTCTCTCCTGCTCTTTCTGTCATCTCTTCAAATTAGGCCTTCCACTTCATCAGCTCCAGAAAGGCCCTCAGATCACTTCTTCTGTGGTGTGACAGATCCACACTGATCACAAGAACTCATTTATTTGTTCTTTTGAACAGGATAAAAAGAAAAGAGAAAACAGTACTATTGAAACCCATTGTGCGATAAAGCAGGGATGATCAATTATAGATAGAACTTTAGACAAAGGTGCTTAATTCACATGCATCTCCCTTCTGTGATTACACCAGTTCAATTATTCATCCTCTCTCACAAGCTTAAAAAATCATTCATCCTCCTAAGCTTAAAAGTTGTGCTATATTGACGTTACTACATAGGATACGGTCTGAGGAATGGAGAGAGGGTTATTGACTTCTTTAAATGCCTCCTAGTATGATTTGAGAACTGACTTCTGTTTTAGGCTTACACTTCCTGAGATAATCCATAAGAAAGGTGTGTGCTTAAAACTAGAAATGCTACACTGTCGTTGTTAATCATTGCACTCAAAGTGATGTTGACCAGTTGACCAAATTGTCCTGTCTAGTAACAGGAGTAAGGGTTGTCCAAGGCAGAGGACAAAATAAAATTGTGTCAAACCTGTACTGTATGTGCTGTTATGTGCATGTGTCATATGCGGTTATTTCACAAGGCTTTGTTGTCCGTTATATTTGAATTCAACAGCCAAAGCACTATAAGGAACTCGTTGATTAGCTAGATTATGTATTATATCACTCCTTCAGACACTTTGTCTTTTTAAAAAAAAAAAATAGACAATTAAGACCATGCCATTTGCTAAATTTGTGTATTAGCTACAGTTGCAGACTGCAAATTAATTTCTTAATTTTAATATCTCGTCCCAGTGGTGGGGACAACTAACCCACTAGTTTCCTGCTTTTATTTACACGTCTATGGGTGTATACTTTTGTGCGAGGTTAAGCATCACAGACCTGGTCAGAATAACGTTTTGCCTCGTTCACAGAGAGTGTAAAGAGTGTTCTGATGGCAAACTTGGCTTCAAACTGAGATCTTTGCTGCGGGTCTGTAAAATGTGTCTGACAGCTGAGGTAAATCTGGGCTAAGGGCACACTTCGCTCGCATCTCCAACCCCCCTCTAGGCGGATCTGGGGCAAACTTCAACAACAACACTCGCCGGCAGCATACAAATTATGAGGGCATATCAGCTCATATGAAAAGAGAAGAGCCATTTTGACCCACTCCTCAGCACTACATTGAGTGAAATATGGAACGTCACGAGGGACATGATGGCAGCAGTTACGCCATTAAGGCAGATGGGAGAGATGGTTTCATTAGGGTTAATGGATGACCAAGGCTCTCCTCTCCACGTCTCCTCTCTCATTTCCTTTCCTCTCTCACTTCCTTCCCTTCTCTACTCTCTTCCTCTCCTCTCTTCCACTCCAGTTTTTTTTTGTCCTAAAAACTCAACCTGAAGCCACTTTGGGCTTACCTGCCGTCTCCTAATGTTTCACAAGAGCATCATCAGCTGCCTCCCCGCGGTCCTATTATGTAGCAGACGGTTAAAGGTTGCCTCAAGACGCAGTCTGGGTCAGAGTGACCTGGAGTCTCTGGCTGTGGTGTAGGGAAGTGTGCCACAGAGGGGGTGGGGGGTAGTTCCCGAGCCACCAGAGCGGGTCCAGCTCTCCATGCAAGAGTAAGAATGACTTCCTCCCTCAGCACGGCATCGTGGGCTGGAGAGAATGGCAAGTCCCATTCCATCTGCAGTGTGTCCTTGGCGTGTGCTTTTGTTCCATGCTTTTCCCCTCCTTTTTGTCTCAAGTCCTATCCTGTGTTCGACTCTATTTATCTTTCACTCTTTCAAGGCTCTTCCTGTTCATGCATATTCGTGTGGTGTGTGTGTGTGTGTGTGTGTGTGTGTGTGTGTGTGTGTGAAAGAGAGAGAGAGAGAGAGAGAGAGAGAGAGAGAGAAAGAGAGAGAGTAGCTTACACATCCCGCCCACTCTGGATTAGCAGGTCATAGAGTAATCTCATATTACTGATGCTTTGTAATGAAGACTCATTAGCACCTGTGCGATCAGCAAGGCCTTTGGCATCACTAAATAATTCACCGCCTGTTCCTGCTTCTGCTCGATCTCCACCTCCGATCAGCTCAATGATGCCTGATTCCTGCCGCCTCTCCTCCAGCCCCAAGCGCCCAGGGCAAGGAAGGGCAGAGAGCAACCTCCATCCCTACCAAAGTCCACCGCAGCGTTCTAACATGAGTAATGTTGAGAGAGGAGGCTTTTGAGAGCTCTGTGACAAACCCCACTATAAAGTATATTTTCTGATTGTAGGCTATGCTGTGTGTGTGTGTGTGTGTGTGTGTGTGTGTGTGTGTGATACAGTGTCACTGAGTGCTTCTCATGCATGGTCTTCTGCATTTATTTATTTCCTGAAGGACCTTGTTCAGTCGGAGAACTGCACTGCACTTCCCAATAGACTGCACAGTATGAGGGGTCATTCATGTGGACATACTAGCCACACTTGCTCTAAAAAAGCCGTGAAAGATCAGCTTAGAGAGTTCCTCCAATAAACCCAAGCACACAGTTACTGTACCTAAATACAGAAAACTTGTAAACTTTGGCTGGCTCCAACATGGCTAACATGGGATTACAACATAAACATCAGCAACATCATTCCATTTCTTTCTACCCAAGGTAATGTGAACGGGTAGATTAACTAAAAATAAAGTAAGACGGAGAGAGAGAAACAGAGAGACGATGTTCATAACAGTTCCATCACACAAACGTGTTCAATCCAGCACCCTCACACAACCATATTAACATCAAGTTGTCTTCTCTCAGTCAGTCACCCTATGAGAATAACACTTCTACTTGGAACTTTTTTGTTTTTATTAGCATATTCAATTTTACGACACAAGTAGGCTATAGCCTATCGATGCGGCAATATCAAACAAATACGCAACATAACTCACAAAAACAATTACTTACCCGCATCGTTCCGATTGTCCTTAAATTGCAAGTCTGCCATGCTTGTCTATCACCGACCCATATTTTTTGTATCATCAACTTCACGCTACTATGTGATGGGTGAGGATGAGCATGTAGGCTATCTTTTGACCACTCTGCTCACCTCAGAAGCATAGACCCCTCCCCTCATCCAAAACCGTTATGGCCTACTTGTCATCATTTGTAGAAAGTCTTTAAACGTCGATAGGAGAACTGGGCAACCAAAACGAGCATTTGGTAGACATGTCCTAATCCTATTCCAGTAAACCACTTGTTCTAATTTACAGTGGGGTTGTATAGGCTAATAAGCACAATAGCCTTTTTAGTAAGCAATTCAATGCCTAGCGAGGACCATTCTAATAGCCTACATAAATTCATAATATTAACCAATCAAAATGTTTCTGAGGAAATATTCCTACATACAGTAGTTGAGAGGAATATGAAGCCCCTTTGTCTCCCTTTTTTTTGTCTGCCTCTAAAGTTGCTGGAAAGAAACTTGACAATTGCAGTTCCAGCTGTGAATTTACAAAGGGGTAGAAATTCAATAAGAGACTATGAAATAGTCTAGAGACTAGAAATGATAATAATAAGTTCATTTATATTTTTCCTCTAAATGGTGAAGTTTGTTATGACCAGGGGTTCTGAATCAGAAGGTTTTGGTTTTGAAGCAGGAATTGCAATTGCAGGATGGGACAGTGACTGGTAGTTTTTAGACAATTAATATCCGTTCTGGTCAAATTATTTGCATCTGGTCTTTGATACAGTTGCTAGCATGTTATATTGCTAAAGCATGCTCTCATGCGCGCACACACACACAAACACATGATTCTCCCACGATGAAGTCTTTACCTCCATCCTGCACACACACACACACACACACACACACACACACACACACACAACCACTACCACCACCACATGATGGGGATACGTCAGGTGCTTTGAAGCCTTCAGTTCTCAACCCACCTGATGGTCTTTTAGTTGTGTGGAGAGATGGTTACAGTGGTGACTGCTTTGAAATTCCTGTCTCTTTCATGTGCAGATGACAGGTGCATGGTAGAAGAGAAGTCTACCTATAGGAGTCTATCTATCTATCTATCTATCTATCTATCTATCTATCTATCTATCTATCTGTCTATCTATTTGCACTTCACACTATTCTTGCAGTTCCTTGCCATATGTTTTGGTTCCCACACAATACAGTACATTTTACAGCTTTACCGTGCAATACTTCCACCCTCGATAACACAAAAGTGTTGCTGGTAGGCAAAATGTAAAGATAAAACATAAAATGTTTGTAAGGGAATACAGAAAAATATACAGTAAACACATCACATTGACCATCAGAGAAATAATTCCAGAACTTCTATGCATTTATTTGTTTGTATAAAGTTACGCCTTTGGCCTCAATCAGAGGGAATGTGACATCCTGATCTCAAGTGCTAATTCACTAACCCCTTTGCTGGTCTTAGCAGGAATATTCTATATGGGTGTTGAACAGACTAATGTTACACATACATCAGATGACTTTAAAAAGATTATTGAAAGATTATTGAAAGATTGGGGTCTTTAAACTAATGCACCCTATTCAAGCTTTATTCAAAAGACTGTCTTTCAAGAATCTCTCCCACATCTTGTCAAAGTCTTCTGGTATAAGAATGGCTTAATCCGCGTCAGCATCAAATGCTCTTCCAGTCCACTAGAGGGAACCTAATGCTAAACTCAAAGTAGGTTAAAGGTGCATGTTGCCCCTCTTGGATTGACCAGATAAATCCTAAACCTGAGGGATTGACAGGTGTATCTTTTTGATTATTCTATTACACTATCTCCATTTTACTTTATGATCCACATAGTAAGAGGTTTCATCTAGCCCAACATAGAAGGGTAGACTAAAATATCCTAATGTATAACCAGCAGATGGCATAGCTGACTCAAAAAACAGCAATACTGTATTTTCATTAGAGAAGTTTTAGCACACATGTCATCTAAAAAAAATACAATTTAGATGATGCTTAAAAACAGCAAATAGACATTAGTGACAATCTTTCTGACCGGTTTCTTCCCAGGATTATTTACAAGATGTACTATTATTTTTTCTCTCTCTCTTTCTCTCTGTCTTTCTGTCTATCTATCTACTGTATCTATCTATCTCATAAAAAAGCATAACAGTTTACAATTATTGTAACATATAGTGTTGTAGATAACAGACCTACTACCTTGCTTACAAAATAAATAAATAAATACAAATAGGTTATTCTCTCATTATAGCACTGGTTAGCATACACTACAGGAACAAGCTCCTACACCTAATGACACTGCTAGGCAGCGGATCAAGTCTGTGACGAGCCGTTAGGCTCCCTAACATGCCCCTAATCTACAAATCCGTTTAATAAAGCCCCATCAGAAAAGTGCTGAGGCTACCCTCAGCGCTGGCCCTATAAAGCTATAGGCTAATTATCCCTCAACTTCCCTCTCCTCTTGCTTCCCCAGAGCATCTGTCTGTCTGTCTGTCTACCTGAAAAGTCTGAACATGTAGTTGTCTCTTACAATAGTTTCTCTGTTTGTGTGTTTTTAATGTTGTGATACATGTATGTAGACTGATATGTTTACAATGTGATGCATACATAGATGTATGATATCAGATGAGAACAGAAGAAGCACAGAGGCAGATCACATTAAAGCAACATGATTCTTGGAATCAATACTTTTCAATAATGTCTGCTCTCAAGGGGCTTTTAGATATGGTTGCTATATTCCTAAAGACATTTGTATGAGTGTATTGTGCTGTTTTGACATTGGTTGACTGAACATTTCATTTCAGGTAGGGAAATCACCCTTTTCCCATTTGTAAGTTCAAAAGATACCACAGTTTTGTATATTTGAAGGGGCTAGACTTAAACTGCAAACACATACTGTATGTTTCCCCTGTATCTGCCTTTCCCATTTTCCTGCTTTCCAGTAACAACTGTAGCCATACATTATATACCATATACATACCATTCACATGACATTTTTACCATAAAACAATCTCATGCTGATTGTGCTAACAAAATGTACAATGGAAAAAGGGTTATAAAAAATAAATGATTCAAAACACACACACACACACACACACACACACACACACACAATAATTATAAAGTGTCTGTCTTTTTTGCTATTGAGAGAGAGAGAGAGAGAGAGACAGACAGAAAGAGAGACAGAAAAGAATGAGACAGGGGTCTGTCTGAGGGGATTGCCGGAGCTGCATTCTGAGTGGGGATTTGGTTCAAACACACAACAGCTCCTCTCCACTCCAATGGCCCCCAGGCCCAGTCGAGTGGAAAATGGAAAATGATGGATTTCACAGATAGAGAGCGGAGTCTGACACACACCTTTTTAAAAATGTTTAAAAAGGAGACTCCCCCAACCTCTCTCTTCCATTTCCCCATTCTTTTAATCTCCTTTATTCACATACACATACATACACACACATGTTCACACATTCACACACACACACACACACACACACACACACACACACACACACACACACACACAAACACACACACACACATGTTCTCGCGTTCACACACACACACACACACACACACACACACACACAACATAAAGTACTGCCCAGTGACTCCATGGCGAACCTGTATTAACAATCCAAGTGTAAGAAAATAAATGATTATCTTAAAGTGCTCTTATTATACTGTCAGCTGTAGTCTTAAATGGCCAGGAATCACATACGAGTATGCGAGGAGGAGAGGATGGACCAAAGGATGTACTAAAGGATGGACCGAAGTAAAGAAGTGTGATACTTTAGAGACACCGTCCTTCACTTTCAAGCTAATGTAGGGGTCAGATTAGATTTGACTGATTTCACTCTTTCCCCCTCCTCATTCTCATTCATTTCTATTCTTTCACTTTCTATCAATGTTTCCAAAGGCAGGACTGAAGAATTTTCACGATGATGGGAATAATGAGGATTAAAGCCATAATCATGCCTTCGAGCATTAGGTGCACTGAGAGGTGTGGGCAGGTGTAACCTCAATAACTTGATGAGTGGTCACTTACGCTTTCTGCATCTGCAATGTGGTCTAGGATTATGATATTAGCCACTGGCCTAGATCACTCGAGTGCTGACAGCCTGGAAACGCGCGGCTAATCCCAGATGTGTCTTTATAAAGCAGCGTGTGCACACCCCCAGGTCCACTTGTAGCCAGGTCTGGCCTTGTCCACCACGTCCATCTCCCTTTGCCAAAACAACACCAGCTCAGGAATCCACCACCGTTTCGAAGGGCTGACCGACACCACCCGACCGCAGCCATGAACGGCACAGAGGGTCCGTTCTTCTACATCCCCATGTCCAACGCCACCGGCGTTGTCAGGAGCCCGTACGAGTACCCGCAGTACTACCTGGTGCCACCATGGGGCTACGCCTGCCTGGCTGCCTACATGTTCTTTCTCATCCTCACCGGATTCCCCGTCAACTTCCTCACGCTGTACGTCACAATCGAACACAAGAAGCTACGCTCGCCTCTCAACTACATCCTGCTCAATCTGGCCGTGGCCGACCTCTTCATGGTGATCGGCGGCTTCACTACCACGATGTGGACCTCGCTCAACGGCTACTTCGTCTTCGGCCGCATGGGCTGCAACATCGAGGGCTTCTTCGCCACCCTGGGCGGTGAGATCGCGCTCTGGTCCCTGGTGGTGCTGTCCATGGAGAGATGGATTGTCGTCTGCAAGCCCATGAGCAACTTCCGCTTCGGTGAGAACCACGCCGTTATGGGTGTCGCATTCTCATGGGTGATGGCCGCTGCTTGTGCCGTGCCTCCCCTGGTCGGCTGGTCCCGTTACATCCCTGAGGGCATGCAGTGCTCATGCGGAATTGACTACTACACACGCGCCGAAGGCTTCAACAACGAGTCCTTTGTCATCTACATGTTCGTTGTCCACTTCACCATCCCCCTGATAATCATCACCTTCTGCTACGGCCGCCTGGTCTGCACCGTCAAGGAGGCCGCCGCCCAGCAGCAGGAGTCCGAGACCACCCAGAGGGCCGAGCGTGAGGTCACCCGCATGGTCATCATCATGTTCGTTGCCTTCTTGATATGCTGGGTGCCCTATGCAAGTGTAGCTTGGTATATCTTCACGCACCAGGGCAGTGAGTTCGGTCCGGTCTTCATGACCATTCCGGCTTTCTTTGCCAAGAGCTCCTCCGTCTACAACCCCGTCATCTACATTTGCTTGAACAAGCAGTTCCGCCACTGCATGATCACCACCCTGTGCTGCGGCAAGAACCCCTTCGAGGAAGAGGAGGGAGCCTCCACCACCGCCTCCAAGACCGAGGTCTCCTCCGTCTCCCCAGCATAAGCCCGCTCACCCGGTCACCCGGTCTGAGCTTCAGGTGCAACGGTGCCCCACGACGTCCTCCCAACCCATGCAGAGACAAAGACGAAGACTCCAACCCTGAGGAACAAGCAGCCACTACCACCGTCTACAGAAGTAACTTCCCTATTATTCTTTTCTTCTTTTTGTATTTTTACAAAAACTCAAAAGTTGGTTCGACCTAAAGACAGTTGTGTGAGATGGCAGCCCACATCCAAGTCGATTCTGTATGTACAGTCGAGTCCAACATAAGAGTACCATAAGATGTTTTTTTACCTCTATTCTCCTCAGAGGCAACTAAAAAGAAAATATCTTACAACTTTTAATGTTGGACTCCGTAAGTTACTGGCTTTGTTGTGAAAGTAGAGGCATGTAATCAAAGGCAACGTAAAATAAAACGCACTTTGCAAATGAATCACCCAGTTCATGTTTTAATTAAAGGGAAGTGTTGATGGATACATGTTACCTTAGTGTTTTGGAACTAAATAAAAGTGATTCACCTGAAAAGAGAGGTTGACTGTGTACCGATGTATTATTGTGCATCACACCTTTAGATTAGTTGCATGGTAGACAAGCACTAGCAAAAATAGCACTGCTATTTGAAGAAATTATAATGTTACAAATTTCGGTTTCAAGATCATTTCTTTATAGCACTTGGCTTTAAAATCAGAAATGTAAATACACTAAATTGTCTTATAGAGACAAAAATCAGGGAAGGAAAACACTGATATCTATACACACCAGAAAATAATCAGACATCGTAGAACATATCACAGGTAATGTTCAAGAGATGTATATGGAGTTTATACAGTTAGAGTACAACTGTAATGTCACCTTGTATTAGTGGCTCAGTGGAGCTCATGGAGGATTATAATCCAAATATAAATCTGAACGCAGGTATGATGATTATCACTGACGCACTTTTCACTGTGTTATAGGACAGAGAGGTCAGTGGGTAAGGAGATTAGTATATTATGATATGATTATGGGTCATCTTCTGAAAGGTACCTGCAATCCTCATGTTAACTATGAATGCATGAGAGAGTGCATACTGACCAAAGTACACAGAGACATACATTAGGTCCTCCAAAGAACACACACACACACACACACACACACACACACACACACACACACACACACACACACACACACACACACACACACACACACACACACATACACACACACACACAGTGTAGCACTTACAGTCATATATCTGAATATGATTATACATAAAAGAACACATACTATATAAACCTCTCTCTTTCCCTCATTTACTAACAATTACTAGCACACAAACACAAACAAACACACACAACACACACACACACACACACACACACACACACACACACACACACACACACACACACACACACCCAACACACACACACATACACACTCTCTCTCTCTCTCTCTCTCTCTCTCTCTCTCATAAACTCCCTAAAGCTTTCCGGGTACAACAACGGCACATCAGAGGGAGGCAGTGCCACAGTTGCTGCATTGGATTCCTCTCCTCTCCAAGCTCTTCCTCTTTCCCTCTCTGTCTCTCCCAGCTCACGTAACATGGCTCCTCACTGGAGCTCCAGCCTGGGCTCCTCCATCATTATTTTACCCCAGCAATGACTTATTCATGCCCCAGGCAATCGGGACTTCATTAGGATCCTCCTCCAGGCCCTGCACCCACAGATAAATGATGGAGAGGTGTGTAAGGGGAGGGTGTGTGTGTGTGTGTGTGTGTGTGTGTGTGTGTTTGCATTTGTATCTGTCAAATTACAGTTACAACTAAACAAACCTTAGAACTTATTTATAATAACCTTACTGCATCTCTATGGCAACCGTTTCTACCGTTGGAATACAGGCGAGAGTTGGTTATCGCTCACATCAGTGACTGCAGAAATGTATGCGCACACGCACACATATTCACACACACACACACACACACACACACACACACACACACACACACACACACACACACACACACACACACACACACACACACACACACACACACAAACACACACACACACACACACACACAAATACACTCACAGACATGCACACACATTTACACACACACTCACACTGACATACAAAAGCAACATACAACTGTTTGCTTCCTCCTTAATACAGTTTTCTACAACTGTTTACACACATTTTCAAAACTCATATGTTATAAACACATCTTTAAAGCAAACATTCGCCTCACATTATAAACACTTTTGTCATAATATGACATTTTGGATACATCATGTACACATGGTTTCTCGAAACCTAAAGCTCTTCTGTCTTTCATGGGCTCATGAAATCACTGAGCTAATGCCAACTTGGGGACAAACAAAAATACAGTAAAAAAGACAAGTTGTACATAAAGTCAACTTTTTGTAGAACATTACGCTAAAGTCCGGTTAATTTTCAAAATATCTGCATTGGTTCTGAATATTTCAACCGGATATCCTCTAGGAGCAGATTGAAATGGTCTATACCTATATACTATATAGAGTATATCTATTCATAGGTCTATACTTAGCCAATGATTGGATGGTGTTCAGTAAAGTAATGAGTGTTTACACATGTGAGGAGAGAGAGTGAAGCACTGGTGAATAAGTGTGGCACTTTGATAGGTTGTATTTGAAAAACAAAATCAAGTTACTTCCTGTTAGATTTTTGTGTAGGTAGTAAATTGTGTGTGGTGTTTTGCAAATTGTGTTTTAGAAAATTGAAATATGTGTCAAACACTGAGAATTAGTGTATGGTTTTGCAGATTTGGTGTAGGGTCATGGTGTTTGAAAGACATGTTTAGAAAATCGTGTGACAAGCAAAGATTTAGTGTGTACACACTTGAAAAAAACTGTCATAAATCTCCAGATCTTGTAGAATATGATAGCTGTTCAGGCCACTATTCACTTTTTCAAAAGAATCGGATCAAGTACGCCACCAGCAGCCTTGTAGCCAGATCTGAAATCCTGTTCAGCAGAGAGAACACACTGGCCCTAATCCAGGCTTCACAGCAGCCCATTCTTAAGTACATTAGTCTGTTTCTCTGGAGAATAAATCTTATGCATCATTTTTCTGGAGGTATAGCCTCCATGAGGTGTCATGCTTTGTGGGGCATTGCAAAACCTTTGAGATATGGACATGTAGCAACAATGACATTTTCAGATGAAGATTTTTTTTGGAAATTCTTTTTTTCAGTTCCACATCTTGCTTTCCTCCGGAAAGAATTCCTATGTTCTCAATCCCACTTCTCCGGCTCTGTCTGCATGGCTGAAGTGTTCAGCTTCTCCGCCTCTGTCTGCATGGCTGAAGTGTTCAGCTGTCAGCCTAGCTCCTGTCACTATCCTCTGTTGCGCAGGAATCTGTCTTCATTCTGTTTCCATAACAACTGCCTGTCAAGGTCACGTTGCCCTGCCAGTCCTTCTAGGGAGCTGGTTGCCATGATGTCACCCTCATTTGTTGAGAGCCCTTATTAACCCTTAGTGAAAACATGCCTCAACGCCCCCCCTCTCTCTTGCTGCCTCCTCTCAGTTTTCTCTCTAGCATGTTCCTATCTTTAGGTCTTCTTGAGCAGAATTTGTGTTTACTTAGAGACGTCATTTCCACAGTTTACTACATTTACAGTTAAGTCTATTGCAGACATGGAAAGTCAGGAAATTATACCATAATTATACCATGAGAATTGCAGTAGTCCAGCCTAGATGTAATGAAGGCATGAATGAGTGTTTCCAGATCCTTATAAAAAAACAAAGGATTTTAATTTAGAAATAGTTTAGATGAAAAAAGCTACCCTTCACCACTGACTTGTTTGTTAAAATTCAAAGATGAATCCAGGAAAACACCAATATTTTTAACAACATTGTTTTCTTGTCATTGAGTTGTAGGACGCTCCTTGCCATCCAGCCTTTGATATCATTAGGGCAGTTGAACAGATTTTCCAATGAACAAGCACTATCAGGGGTAACTGGGGGGGAGAATTGAATGTCGTCTGCATAACAATGATATCTGTATTTCTTAAAGATGGTGCTGAGGGGGAGCATGTATAATGAAAATAAGAGAATATTCATCTTCTGCTCTAAAAATAGTCACAGATTCTTGAACACCGCACGTCCGGTCTGAAATCTTTGGTCATTATAGATCATGGAAATTCAGTTTTTTTTGTCAGGGAAAAGTCATGGAATTTTATATTTGACTTAGAGTTGGAACCTTCTTAGATGAATAGGTGCAAGATCCACACAAAATAGGTGGAACTAGTCATTTGATTCAATAGCTTACAATATCATAATGTACATTGACATCCATCACATTATAGATGACTAATATCGTACTAAGACCACCAATATCGTCCACTGCAGAGCACTGGTGCAGACCCATTGAGGCACAAACCGCGGTGACACGTTCCATAGCATAACCCCCAGTGGCTTATTGATGAAGGGCATGTCATCAAAGTCCTATTATATTTCCAAAGGGAGGCGAAGGCGAAGCTGGTTATTCCCACCAGTGAACTGCAGTGATGGTGAAGGGAAGCGGCCGTCCAGAGGTCTGGTGATACCACGGAGGGAATGCATCTCACTGAATGCCATCGAGCCGCTGTCACCACATCTGTCACCGCAGAGGTGCTCGGCAAGCAGAAATAGCTGTGCCGGAGCTTAATATTCTCCTTTGGTCTATTTTTAGGACGGATGCTGTCAGTCCCGGTACAAGGGGGGATGGGGGTGGAGGGGAGGGGGTGGGGGCGGGTGCGTGTGGAGGGCCAGGCTGCCGACACACGCCGCGCTCGACAGGTACCTCTGACTGAGCTGCATGAGGAGCCTGAGCCTAGACGGGGGACATTACCACACTAAGCAGGAGGGCCCAGGTGTTACACAACACGGCACCGTATTACCGTGTGTGCAACAGCATAACGCTTCATCCAGAATAAGTCTGTCTAAAGCCCCCATGAGTCTGTCCAAAACAACACCATACGCAGTTATGCAATTCCTGCACTAAGATTGTAATAAGAGATGCAGCACAGTGATCGCTGTCCAAAAGAATGTCTTCTCTCATCCCGTTCTCCCTAAACTCACTGTCATACCTCACATGGACTCAAGAAGGGACAACTCCTCTACAGTGTATTTGTATGGAAAACTTTATTTGATAATAAAAATAGCATTCACAGACTTCTTTTTAATAGCTACATATACATTGTGATCCATCTGAAGGAACAAAAACAAAAAGAAAGCTTTACTGGGTAAGTCCACATCTACTTGTACTTTAGACTAATGGTATGTATAGCCTCATGATTTTACATAAAGCTATGAACAATGTAGTATTTATATATGCATAGTGTTTTATAAAAAAAACAAAAAAGATTGGCCCATATACACGGTACTGCTTTTTTTTCTCGACACAGAAAGAGCGTGAAGTCTGGATAACATCGCAAGAGGGATGATTCAGAAAGAACACAGACTGCATAACAAGTGCTTTTATGATACAAAGGCAGGCTAACCATCGAGAGATATCCAAACCCACACACACACAGTAGCTTCTTCATTGACTAATACAGTCTCTTTTTTGCCCCGTTTCCAAACACCGTTGCACATCTGATTCAGAGTTACAGTAGCCTACATATCACATTCCCCCTCTCCCTCCCTCTCCCATCCCAATTTTTCAGAGATATAAACACAAATCACATCCCTCATGGCAAGAGGTTTTTTCTCATAAACTTCTCTTCTGTACATGAAAAAAAGGCAACAGTTTGTCGTCCACAGGTTTTTCTATAGTTTACATACAGTAGTAAAATTCTGTACAGGTGATGGTCCGCAAATCGGTAGTTACAGTACCATGGTGACGACAGTGACGGTAGAGCACGCTCAGTGTTGGTCAGGTTTTGTCTGATGGTACTGGTTACATGGCGTTTTCATGTGTTCACACAGAAAGAAATCAAATGTACACTGTACACACATGCTTACACGCAAACACGCCCACAACAAACACACTGATACAGATATCCTATGCACCACAACACACACACACACACACACACACACACATACACACACACACACACAACACACGCAAACTCTACACAGCATCTCGTCAGTCACGCCCCAGTGTTCTGACATAGCTCGGCTCAGATTGATTCTGTTCCACATTGCTTCGGCGGTTCCTGACAGGTCTTTGATCAAACCAGGAGGACCATCACTGGGAAAAGGGGGATAAAGAAAGGGTGCAGCGGTGATACAGCCTGTGAATCAACAGAAGACTAGAGTAGCAAACACACACACACACACACACACACACACACACACACACATACACACACACTCATACTGACACAGCAACATGAGCTGCGAGCCTGTTTAAGTCGTCCAGTCTGACCGTACAGCCAGCAAACCTGAAGAGGTGTGTGTTGTGCTAATTTCTGTGGCGCGAGGTGATAATGTCTCTGCAGCGACCACCAAGCAGGTGATGCTGCTGTGGCTTTGAGCATAGGCATTGGCTTAGACCTCATAAGGGATATGAACTAAACATGAACTCACAGACAGGTGCAATTACTGAAAGAAGAGCTGTGTATCACCCTGGCCTACAACCACTGAATACTCAATAAAGTTCCTTATTCTGTGCCATCAACAAAATCATTAGACCAGTGCAGCAGACGGCCAAGCTCTCTTAGGAATATGTTGTATTTCTTCAGTCTCTTAGGAGTTTATAGTATATACTTCATTCCTTGGTCACAAGCCTTCTGCTTAACAAAGAATCAAATTAAAAAAAAGAAAGATAAAAACTGTTCAACTATCTTCTCCCTGTCGGTCTTGTGGATGGAAGTGATCTGTATCTGTGGTGGATTTAAGGTTGTTGAATGTTATTGCATGATTTGGGGATTGTGGACTTGATGATCAGTAAGTGACTATAAATGTCAGTTCAGCCAAAATTAACACTCTACTTGCTTTCACCAATCAGATCTCTACCACAGGACATAGAGTAGGCCCATGATCTTATGCTAAATACAGGCCTAAACACTTGCTGGAGAGGTATCCGATAACATATAACATACGTTCAGTACTGAAGAACTGGACCAGTTTTAAGCCTAGAGTGTGACGATTCTGGGTATATTTAGCATACTGTGTTAGCAGGACACCATATTCATTCTTTGTATTAGCAGTATTAGCATGTTAACAATCAGCAAAAGCAGAAATGTATTGGAAGATGGTAAAGTAAATTGGAAATCCAGTAAGTTTGTGTTGATTTCGGCTGAATATAGTTTTTTTAGAAAATCAAATCTGAGGGAGAGAGACTTTTATTAGAGTTGGTGTGCCTACGTCCTGTCTTGCCCTCAGCCTACTTGCTTTTGTGTCAATTTGTTTCAGGAAAATAAAACATCTTCACAAAGGATTTTTTATTTTGTTTCTTTAAATATATTACTTCATTCGACAACAGTAGCATTGTAGTTAGCATTCACTTTAACTTTTTTACTTTTTCGTTTTTCTTTTTTTTCCTACAGTGTTTTTTTTTTTGCCTTCAGTTGCAGCGATCACACCCATCGGCAGCTGAATGGCATGGGGAGTAAGGCCCTGATCTGACCAACACCAGAGGGGACAAGGCCCTGGACATGCCACGTGTGTGCCAGACCCAGTGCCAGAGTCGTCTGCCGTCCAGTCTAGGCATTCATTCATTCATTCATCAAATGTACTCAAGTGTCTCAAGGCTTGTGCTATTTTCTGCCTAGGGAGGCAGTGGAGGTGGGGGGTGGGGTTGAGACACACAGGGGTCTGATAAAAACTACTCTCAAATCGCAGCAGCACCAGATTCCACGCTTTTGGCTGGTGCATGTGTGACTCATCAGTAAGTCTAACATCAGAATAAAAGATTAAGTATACCGATATCTTCCAAACAAAGAGGCCTGATTTCTAAGAACTCATTCTCTGATCACACATATAAATCATCACACATACCTACATAACTTACTTTCTCCTGTATTGGTCCACAGCATTCTCTCTCTTTCTTTCTTTCTCTCTCTATCTCTCTCTCTTACTCTCTGATCAGCACAACAAACAAACACAAAAGCAATGAAACTAAAAGATTGTACTTATGAAATTCAGCAGGGACACAGGAGTTCCAAATCAATGAATCACCAAAATCAACCAAAATCAGGCAAAACATCCAAGCAATCACCAGTCATTTCAACATCGAAAACCTATCAATCAACATTATTCAATCAACCAACCAAATGGTCAACCATACAAATGTATCAAACTGCTATCATATGTAAACCGACCAGTAACGTCCATCAGTCAAGTGGTTTTGTGGGTCTGTTTCACAGCTCAGTAGTCCTCAGTAGTCCAGCAGGTGGCGTTAGAGAGCGAGTGCAGTTCAGTGCAGTAGCCCCTGGCGGCGGGATTCAGATGCTAAGGTCGGTGTGGTTCTCTTTGTACAGCCGTCTCTTGGGCTCAGGGACGTGGGGCTGGCCGGCAGGGCCCCGGGTGCCGGGGTAGCCATTCGAGCCGCAGGACTTGAGCGTGTTGGTGCTGTAGTAGTCCTTGAGGCGAGCGGCCGGGGGGTCGTCGCGGTAGCTGCTGCAGCTGCTGTCCGAGGTGGACTCGCAGCGGTAGCGTCTCTCGGGCGTGCCCAGGCCCCAGGGGTCGTCGCGCTCGGCGCCGCCCGAGTCTCGCAGCACGTTCCCGTTCTTCAGGCCCCGCTCGGGGGTGCGTCCACGGCCCGCCATGCTCGCCATGCTCGCCGCCGCCGTCATGGCCTGGCCGTTGTTGGCCCGCTCCGGGGTGGAGAGAGCGTCCCGGGAGAGCAGCGAGCTGCGGCCGGGCGTGTGGGGCTCGCGTCCTGGCGGCCGGTAGAACACTGGCCGCTCGGGGGTGTGGGCCAGGCGCAGGAGCTGGGCGTGGCTGGACTGGCGGGAGGAGGTGGCGGACGCTGGCGCTTCGGGCAAGGCGGCGGGACCTCCGCTCCCGCCCCGTCCATGGACTCGGCGCCGGGTCCGGGCGAGGAGTTGCGGTGGCGCGTGGGCGAGCGGTCCAGGGAGCCGCGGCGAGCCTGCGCCCCGCCATGGGCTTTCCTCTCGGGGGAGCGCCCGCCGCGCCGGCCCAGGGTCCCGCTACCGTCCCGCTCGGACGACTTGCGTCCGAAGCCGCCCTCCTTGCGCAGCGTCTTGAAGAGCTTGGCGATGCCGCTCTCCGACTCGGACTTCTTCACCTTGCGGCGGTTGCTCTTCTTGGGGTCATCCGCGGGCGGTGGCGACGGTGGCTGCTGGTTGTTCCAGGTGATGTGGTGCTGAGGGTGGTGCTGGGAAGATAGAAGATGGTGCTGCTGCTGCTGCTGCTGCTGCTGCTGCTGCTGATACTGCTGCTGCTGGCTCGCTGGGGCCCGTGCGTAGTCCCTCCTGTCCTCCCTCTCTCTCTCGCTCTCTCTCTCTCTCCACTGCTCCATGTGTCGTGGTGGGGTGTGGTAGTCGGGTGAGTAGCTGGACTCGGATGGAATGTGGAATCGGCTGTTTGGCGGCAGAGTTCTCACTTCCGAAAGATTTTTCCCGGGTGAGGGAGGGTACCCGTCATTGGGCCCGTCTGCAAGGGAAGCAGTAAAAACGTCAATCACTTGACTTTAGACAGAAGTGGGAAACACTCTTAGCTTAAAAAAAGGTTATCCACCACCTCTCTTACAGGAGAACCTTTTTACAAGTGCTGGGTAGACCATTTTTATCAAAAGTTGGAGTCTCATAAATCCTTATTGTAACATTTTACAAAAAAGGTTCGACCTGTGACACAAAATCTAGTTCTCCTGAAAATGCTAGACGGTTCTACCCAGCACTGTCTTTCTTTCTAAGAGTGAACAGCTACATGCCAAAAGAGGGCTGTGAAAACAAGCTCTTTAGGCCAGCTTGGTAGTTAGTACTTTGGTACATGAGGAAGCTGATGTGCTTGTATTATAAGCAGAGTTATTTGCAGGATAATGATCCAATGATTATGAGGAAGGAAGCTTTAAGAAAATGTGCCAATGCCATACTCATTCCCATGACATCATGCATAGCCACACATGAGTGCATACATGTCTTTAAAACATACATATTACATACTTTTACCCATTACAACCCAAAACATATATCTATTTCATAATGGTATGTCTACCATTAAAAGAATGTAGTCTACTTGAGACCAGTGTCCACATTTAATTCAAAACATCAAACAAAATGAATTTTGGTGTAAGTGTACATTATTTGTTGTACAGTACATCTTTTAGGTACTCAGTACAACTGTGTCTATTACTGTCATGTTAGTTTAGGATAACTAAGATAGCATGAAGTCGGAAGAGATTTCCTTGCGGAAGATAAGAGCCTGGCACCAAATAAACTTAAATATATAATATTTAAGAAACAACAACCACAAACAGCACATGAACACTTACACTGAGATGTCAAATGTCACAATGAGCATAAAAGAACGACCACAACAATGACGGCAACAACAATGACGACAACAACGAAAACATTGACACAGCCACAGCTACAGCAGTGGAGTTCTGGCATTTCCATGGCAACCCTGTAAACCAGGGGTGGCCTGTCGGAGGACTAATGCCAGCAGCAGTGTTGACATGAATCCATTCCAGCGGGTGGGTGGTTGGGGTGGTGGGGGGTTGGGGGTGGGGTTCAAAGGTCAGGATGCAGTGCATTCTGGGGTTAACAGCTCTCGGTCACATGGCCGAGGCACAGCCACATACACCAACGTGGCACAGTGACGACTTGTTAAGCAGGCACGAACCCTCGGCCACTCAGCTGATCCCGGCCTTTAGCACAAGAGACCACAGAGGTCTCGGACACAGGAAAAGGCCGGAGCACAAATGTTCAGCTGGCGTTCAGGGGTTCGCGCGTGTTTAACACAGGCCGGATGCAGCTGCGACTGCCACATAATGCAACCAATGGATTCATATGGATGTGATGGAGGCAAAAGCACTGGTGAGAGGGGTGGGGATGGGAGTGGAATAGCAAACAGGTTCTCCTTGGGGATGGTTCAGGGGTCAGAGGTCAGGTGGGAGGTGGAGGTGGGGGTTTTGGGGGCTGCTAGGGTCAGAGGGGGAGGAGGGAAGGGGAGGGTCACGGTGGAAGACTGCGGGCTACAAACCGTGGTCTGATTTTGGCCCATCAGGTAGAAGCAGGGCTCGCCCAACTTATCATTCCTCATACACGAAGCGAGATGTGGAGGCATCATCGCTGCACACACGAGGAAAAAAAAGCCCAGCAAGAGAGAGAGAGAAGGAACGGGAAAACAGATGGAGTGGAAAGAGGAGAAACGAGAGAAAAGGACGAGAGAAGGGAATATAGAAATGGAGAGAGAGAAGTAACAGTGAAGAAAGAGAAACAGTGAGAGAACATGAGAGAGTGAGAAAGAGAGAGAGAGAGAAAAGATAGAGATTGAGATAACACAGAGAGAAAAGTTTAGATCCTCAACATAGATAGAACAGAGAGAAAAATGTTCTGTTTTAAAAAATCCACCATCAGATTACTCTTGAAAGTGAAGTGAGAGTGTTCCTAAAATAGAAAGGTAAAATTGAACAAAAGCAACCAAACGACAACTGTCTCAAAATATTAGGAGAAAAGACATAAACAAGTCGGTCTTTCTTCTGAGCTTCCATTGACAGCAGGTCAGTTAATCTCCAGGTTAATGCCTTCCAGAGGACAAGAGGATGACAGAACGAGGCGTCATCAAGAAGATCATCACAGTAATTATCATCCATAACAGGCCGCTCAGAAAAAGCTAGAACAAAATAGCAATCGAGACGTTGAGGACAGGAAGAAGAGAGAGGACCAGAGATAGAGAGAGAGAAAGAGAGAGAGAGAAAGAATGACTGGCTAGAAACAGTACATCATGACACAGAAACTGATCGTCACGGTCAGAGAGGACGTGAGAGAAAGAAAGAGGAAGAGAGAAGAAAAGAGAGAAAGAGAAAGAGTAGAAAAGGAAAATACAAAAGACAGACATGATGGCTGATTGGGACCCACCATAAAAGGAAAATACAAAAGACAGAGGCCATCGCTGATTGGGACCCACCATATTGAGGCCACGCCTCTTGCGGCGATGCTTGGCGCCCTCCGTTCTTGATGAGCTCGATGGCGCGCGAATGCTTCATATTCTTGGTGCTCTCACCGTTGATCTCCAGAATCTCATCTCCCACCTGAGTGACACACACACACACACACACACTCCCACTGTCAGTCTCTCACACACAGCCCCCTCATCAAACATGCTAACATCAACACCAACATACCACCCAGCATAAAGGCTTTCTGATTACCTAGCATTACCCTTGAAAAAACACTTCAATTTTTTTGGTGGAACAACAGTTAGCCTATGGCTAGCCTATAGCTAAAAGGGAGCTATGTAGTGCAACCCACTTCCAGTGAATTATGCTAAGCTAGGCTAACGGTGTCAGACTGGGTTATTGCACACACAGAGAGGAGAGAGGTATGTATTCTCCTATCTAACTCTGGGGTAGATGGCAAATAGCCTAATTGCCTAATATGTTGGCATGTTCCTTTAATAAACTTGCCCCCCCCCCACCTCCAGCGAGCAGGCGGACGAGCAGGCGGACAGACACACCGAGGGACAGAGAGTCATTAGAGTTTAATGGGGAGATGCTCGGCACGTCTCATTATTACCCAGTTCAATTCCCAGCTAATTGGCTTATTACGGAGGGCTTATGAAAACTGAAGAGACGGAGGAGGTGATGCGGAGATTAAGATGGAGAGGTGCAGGAGCAACGGCTCGCCACGTTCAGCCGGCCACTCGCTCATTATCACTGGGAGTGTCAGGTGAAATGATTCCTTTGCAGGGAAAATTAGATGGTGGTGGTAAGGATAGTGTTTAGATAAAAGAGATAAAAGACAAACAGTGTTTGGAAAGATTTGGATTTCAGGTTTCAGATACCATTTCAAAAGTATGCAGTTATTTCTGTTTAGTGAGATGGCGTGTTTTTAGTTCTTAAACTGTTTCTTTTGTACTGTAGTTTAGCCTTTTGTAGCCTACTATATATAGTTCAGTGCAATAGTATACAAATATTAAGTATGGGGGTGGCATTTCTATGGGTGCATCTTGGCCCAAAATAACGAAAAATAAAACAGTCCACCGTGTCTCTCTCTGTGCTGGCTGTGGGTTGGTGGCCTGGTCCGGCAGGTGGTCAGTGCTCTTACCCTCATCTTGCCGTTTCGTACGGCCGATCCATCCTCGGCCAGCCTCAGCACGTAAAGGTCCATGTTGTACTCACGGCCTCCTCTCAAACTGAAGCCAAAACCTTTACTGTCTCTTTCAAGGTCCACCGAGTAGTACTCCGCATCCTGGGGGAAAACATCAGACAAAACATTAAAACACGTCCGTCCAGCAAGACACACAGGCAAACCTCAGGCCTCTAAGAGCCAATAATAACATTGGTTAAGTGTGCCGTTGCCAAACAGAGTTTGAAATAAACAATCACAGCAAAATAAAGCAAAAACAAAACCATGTGGAAACCCTCATGGTAAACAGATGTTGACACGGCCAAAACTAAACTGGTGAAATAGAGATGAGTCCAGTTCAATAAAGATGTGTGTGAGCTACCTCGTTACCTTTGGATATTTACTTTGGAATGATATGTCATTTAGGTTTAGCACCACAGACAAAGACAGGGAATGCATATCCTTTCAAACAAATAGATCTTGAGACGGATAAGTGTCTGGACAGCCATGGTAGATAAGAGACTGTGTAAATAGCTGAATGCATTAACCTTAAATCTCCATGCTTTATTGGTCAGAGGGAGGGCGGCTGTAGGAGGTTGTGATCTCATTAAGTGCTGTCCCACTAAAAACTTGCTCAGAATCGATTCCCAGTGCCGCTTTCCCTCAAGTCATGAATATTTAACTTGATCTTCCACGAGAGGGTAGACTACAGAAAACTGCACAAGGGCAAAACAAGGGCACCAGACACCTATGGCCAGATTTAAACTTTAACACACTCACCTGAACTCACTTAAACTCACTGGCCTAACAACATAAAGAATCCGTAATCCAACAGTAACTGTGCCAGTGACTTAAAATGGGCATTATGAGTTCAGCATCTCAGCATCCATACCCTCACCCAAGCAGCAACAGATCCGCATTACGCATTAAGCTCAACAGTGAACCCTGATTCATACTCTAACCCTGTCGAGAAGAAAAATTGCTATCAACAACAGAGAATGGAAACAAAACATTCTGCTCTCCACAAGCTGCCTCCCATTTTGCACTGTTTGCTTTTACGTTAAAAAATCATTACAGTCAGAGACCTTTGCCACACTCTGATAAAGAGTCAGGACAGACAATCAGCCATCCTTGTGCACAATCAATACTAGAGACACAGAGGACTTCAGTGCAAGCAACAGCCCTGTGTTCCTAGGGCTGGGAAAACAAATAGACTAGATAGAGTGAGGTGCACAGTGCTGGGGGAATAAAGGGCTGAGGGCTGCTCACCTGGTTGGACTGTGTTTGCCCTGTCTGGGGAGCCTGTTTGGATTTTGCGTTGTTCCTGTAAACAGAGAGCAGTCCAATGATCGGCCAAGCGTTAAGGAGACAAAGCTTTTCTACTCACATTACCATACAGAGGAGACGGAGAGAGAGAGAGGGAGAGAGAGAGATGGAGAATGAGAGAAGAGAGAGATGAAGAATGAGAGAAGAGAGAGGGAGAATGAGAGAGAATGTTTGTGTGTGTGTGTGTGTGTGTGTGTGTGTGTGTGTGTGTGTGTGTGTGTGTGCAGTGTTTCCCATACATTGACTTATTTGTGGCGGCCCACCACAATATTGACCACCACACAATAATGTTCCAGGTTGTACTAAATTGTGCTTAAATCTGGTTAGCCTCATAACCACACTGCGCTAATTTGTTAAAAACTGTTGCATTCAGTTAATTCTGCAAACCTACCACCACAAATAGAATTTAATTCTGTGGGAGACACTGGTGTGTATACTATACCAGTGTTTCTTAACTGGTCTGGCATTTGACTCAATTTCCCATGTTCATTAAGTCCCGACACATATTTTAGCATTCAAGCTAACTGATACAGTGAGGTATGTGGTAAGATGTGCAAAGTGCCTGTACTTGTTTGGAACATACAGTATTTACCACTAAAATGATGTCTAACATGACCTGTCACATAAACATTGTCTATGTCCATTGGCAGCAACTGGCATACAAATAAAGTCTATCAAAAGAAAGGTCCAACATAGATTTGATAGGGTAGCATTTTAAATGGGCGATTCTTTTCTTTAACCACAAGCTCCGCGACCCACCCATAATAAGACCAACCAGTTAAGAAAAACATCTACGTGTGTGTATGTGTATGTGTGTGACTCACCTAGGTTCGTTCTGCGGTGTGTGTGTGGTGGTGATGGTGGCAATCTTCTCAGCGTTGGTTAGGAGAGAGGCATTGGAGGATTCTACAGAGGAGAGGAGAGAGAGATCGTGGTGTTAAACATTTGCATCCTGACACTCTTGACCTCCTCCAGTCCCACCAGCGCTTGGTGTCACTTTTTTTTGGTCCGGTGGACTTTGGATGACTTTTTCAGGGAGCTTGCAGCACGGTAAAAGTGCTAAAAAAAGATGGCGGTTTTTCGCAAAACAGGACTGATTGCTCAGAATGAATTTCTTCACAGATTTCTAGCCATTCTATGGCTGAGTGAGCTTCAGTAGAGCGAATGGTCTTGCACTGGACCAGGCTATAGACAGCTATCCATTATTTGTGTACCATATTGGATATAAGATAAGATGTTTGATAGCGGCTTGCTATTACTCCGGTTGCTTGTGAGGAGACATCTGCGTGTGCTTGTGCTCCTCATTAGCACAGTAAGGTTGATGCTAGATGCCTGCTGCTTGTTTGCTATTTTTGAGAGGCACGGTGGACAGGAAACAGGAAATGTGACATTCGTATAATGATATCCAACTCAGCGTCCCTCAGCAGAAGAAAAGCAGTCATAACAGACAACAGAGAGCTGTGGGAGCAACAGAACTCCCCTGTCTGAGGAGGACCTCCAGCTGATAGAGAGATGAGAGGAGAGGGACACAGAGAGAGGGATGAGAGAGCGAGAGAGAGAGAGAGAGAGAGAGAGAAGAAAGAGAGAAGATGCAGTGGATGTACAGTACAGAGCTGGGAGCGGAAATAGCCGCTCTGCTGGAGGCTGGCGCCAGCCTGAGCTCAGCTTCATCTTCCCCTCTAGTCCAGCCCTCCAGCCTGGGGTCAGAGCTCCCAGTACATCCAGTGCTCTCTCTCTCTCTCTCTCTCTCTCACACTCTCTCTCTCTCTCACACACACACACACACACACACACACACACACACACACACAAAATTACACAATCATATCACACAACATGCACACAAATGTGTGCTCACATTATTATACAAGGTACACAGATTTACACACACACACACACACACACACACACACACACACACTGCCTCAGACTGCAAATACAACTCCATTTCTGTTCCTCTAGAATTCCAGTGTGTTGGAGGGCCTGAGTGGACCTGGTGTGCAACGCTGTGACCTCCTGTGTGTGAGTGTGTACAGTATGTCTCTTTGTGTGCGTGTGTGTGTGAGTGTGCACAGTATGTCTCTTTGTGTGTGTGTGTGTGTGAGTGTGTACAGTATGTCTCTTTGTGTGCGTGTGTGTGCGAGTGCATTCACGCGTGCACTTTGCTCGGTGAGTATATGTATTCCCCTGGGTGGGGAGGTTAAAAATAGCTGCATGGACTGTAATCTTTAAAACACACTGTCATTCCATGTTTAGCGGGCCATTTAACCAAAGCACTTACAGGCCTCTTCCCCCGATCTCTCTTCTTAATTAAACAATCTGCCTCTCTCTCCTTCATCTCTTCCCCTCCTGCATCCTCTCATCTTCTCAATCTTCCCTTCTCTCCTTCTCTGCTAACTTATTTTCTCTCTCTCTCTCTCTCTCTCTCTCTCTCTCTCTCTCTCTCTCCAACACTTGCTTCAGTAACTGTCCCTGGGGAGGGTTTTAGAGAAACGTGGAGAGAAGTCACGGGGACGACTGCCATTGGTGCGTTTTAAGCTGCGCCCATCCAATCAGATGCCTTACTGTGTTCTTGAAGCTGATAAAAACATGTCCCTGGTGCTGATTTGTTTGTGTGTGTGTGTGTGTGTGTGTGTGTGTGTGTGTGTGTGTGTGTGTGTGTGTGTGTGTATGTGTGTGTGTGTGTGTGTGTATGAGGCATACCCCTACACGTGTGTGTATCTGAGGGGTGCACGTGTGTGTGTGTGTGTGTTTTGCATCATGAAATAAACATCCAGCTGAGTGCATTAAAACCTCCTGCTCTTGGAGCGTGAGATCGGTATCAGACAGGAGTGTGTGTGACAACCCCACTCATCAGAGGCAGCACCCCACTGCTCCCACACAACTCCCCTGGGTCCACACGCCCCTGTCTCTCACAGCCTCAGAACTCCATAACATAATAAGCATGTTTTTACCTGTTAAAACCCAAATTGAAGATTCATATTGAAGCCTATTAGCTTTACGTTAGTATTGCGATGTATGTGACAAATAATCCATCTTGTATCCTTGTATCCTTGTATTACAGCTGCCTTCTCTAACGATGAGGTGCAACTGTATGAAGTGAAATTAAGGATGAGGTTTTGCAAGTAAAAACTATTAGGCCATAATAAAGGAAATAGACAGCTTTATTTAAGTGTAATGCACGCTATAGTACATTGTGGATTAATGCATGTGTGATTTGCAGCTATGTATTACTTTGTCTCTTCCA
>NC_063192.1:25014001-25016501 GCF_017589495.1 Alosa alosa | reverse complement strand
CTTTGAATGCACATTTGTATGATACGGCGCTCTGAGAATATTCATCTCTTGTCAAGAGTTTGTATAACGAGCAATTATCTCTTTCCACTGCCAGATTATTTCCCATTTTAATGTCACAATTTCAAAACGAAGTGGGTATTTCTTCATAATAACGGCGCGTTACGCTATCCTACCTGTCATCACTGTGTACCACAACACAAGTCTGCACATCGAAACACTCCCTGACATCTCGACTGTTACTTCATCTGTCTCAACACAAACACACACACAACCACACTCATACACACACACACACACAGACACACACACACAAACACTTCTGCTGTCACCCAGACGACAATGCCACCGGTGACGACGTCGAAACTCAAATGACACACACATTCACACACACACACACACGCGCACGCGCACGCGCACACACACACACACACACAAAGACATCATCCAGACAACTACGTCAACAGCGATGCCGTCCTGAGTAGCTCCAGGCACATGGAGGTAAGCACAGAGGCAGCATGGGGAAGAGAGTGACAGGCAGCCTTAGTGCAGTCATTAGCCAATCCCCAAGCCCTTGCGCTGACATTGCAGCAGTGAGTCTGTCTGGGAGAGCAAGCGAGGAAAGAGAGAGAGAGAGAGAGAGAGAGAGAGAGAGAGAGAGAGAGAGAGAGAGAGAGAGAGAGGAGGGAGGGTTTAGAGAGAGATAGATCAATGGAAGGTGAGAGAAAGAGGGTGAGAGAAAGCGAGAGAGAGAAAGAGAGAAAGAGAGAGAGAGAGAGAGAGGGAGAGAGAGAGGGAGAGAAGGAGAGAGAGGGGAACGGATGCAGACACCCCCTGCCAACCCACCCCCACCCCACAGCGATGCTTGACTGCGTCTAATTGATGGCATTTGAAACATTTGCCTTCATACATAAGCGATGTGGACAGCTATAGAATTGTGCTCAGTAGCCTCCAATTACATGCAAAGCAGCGGAACGGGAGGGGGGTTGTGGGGGTAGAGGGGAGGTGGGGGTGGGGTGGGACGCTTGATGATGGGCTCCATCATGGACGACTGTACATGAGAGAGACCTGAGATCCCCTGGTCACACCCACACTTCACATACTGTATGCACACATATGATACACACACAAACATGTAATGACATAAATGTACACCTCTCTGTTGAAAGAGCCCTTGGTCTGTGGTCCCTCTCTATATGACTGAGTTTGATGGAGTGCTGTTTGACAAATACCCTTCAAACACCCACACTCATATACACACTCAAGCTCTGCTCTGTATTCTATGTCTGTTCTGCTTTAGCAGAAAAAAGAGGGTGCTCTACACCTGCTGATTCGGCCTGCTGTCAATCATGCTGAAGAAGTGCCCCTATGTCTTGTCAAAATAGGGATCATGGTCATTGGCACTTCCAATATAGTTGTCTTCCTGTTTAGCCACTGGGTTATGCTGTTCTCTTCCTGATTTGTGAGTCAATTAGGATGAGACGGTGCCAAATGAATAAATCTCAATCTAAATGTAGTTGTCCCTGCTGCCATTGTGAAAGACCAAGTGGGAATCTGAATGGCCTTGCAAACGAGATTTTTATAAAGAGCTAAACCCTGGGCTCACAGCTAAGGCATTACCAATCAATCACCTGCTCTGCCCCCCCCCCACCTCCTCATCCTCTGCTCCTCGCTCCTCTCCTTCAGCTCATTTTTCACAGGATGCTTTTCTCTAAACCTCTCCCTTCTTTTTGCTCAATTACCTCTTTCCCCACTTCTCCACCTCTCCTTTCCTCACCTGTACTACTCTATCCATCCCTCTTGTTTTCCTCTCTACTGTCTATCTCTCTCTCTCTACTCCCTTGCTCCTCTCCCTCCATCATTCATCAGGTCCCCAAACATCTGCTCCTCTATCTTTTCCTTTCTTTCTTGCGTGCTACGTACACTTGCATTGCTACTCTGCAGGAAAAGTGCATTATAGAGACTGATTGATTGATTGATTAATGGTTCTTCCTCCTCCTCCTGCTCTTATTCTCTTTCTTTATTTCTTTCTTTCTTTCTTTCTTTTTTGTGTGCCGTTCTTGCACAGCTACTCTTGTATGATATGTGCTATACACATAAAGATTGATTAACTGACTGATTGTTTGATTGATTAATTGAATGACTGGTTGATTGGTTGGTTGATTGATTGATTGATTGATTGATTGATTGATTGATTCCTCTGCCCCTCCCTCTCCACTTACCGAACGTGGTGCCGGCATCGGGCCGCGGAGACAGACGTAGACGCGATGACGGGCCGAAGCCCCTCGATTCGGGCTGGATCTCCCGTCGGCAGAGGGCTGCAGCGCCACGGAGACCACAGCACTGCCCGAGCCGCCGCCGCCGCCGCTGCCGATGCCGCTGGTGCTGCCCGAGCCCGAGCTGACCGTGTTGAGGGAGTTCTGCGAGCCCTGCGGCGTGCGCTTCTCCTCGGTCAGCGACGGCGCCTGCGTGCTGCTGTGGTGAGAGGAGGCTGGGGATGGAG
>NC_063192.1:25004001-25006501 GCF_017589495.1 Alosa alosa | reverse complement strand
GTGTGTGTGTGTGTGGTGTGTGTGTGTGTGTGTGTGTGTGTGTGGTGTGTGACTGCGTGTGCGCTTGGGCGCGTGTGGTGCTTTGTCCGGTACTCACTATGCTCATTACATGCTCCTGGACTGGGCCCAGATCTTGAAGGGGTCGGGCTTCTTCTGGAGCGTGGCGTCGGGCGGCGGGTCGTGGGGTGGCAGACTGGGCAGCGGCTGGTTAGGAGGCGGGGGCACGGCCACCACGGCGTCTGGAGGCAGCGTGGGCATGCAGGGCACGGCTCGCAGCGGCGAGTCGGTGTGGACGCTGCGCTGGCTGCACACGCTGTGCTGCGAGCTGCCCTGGCTGTCCTTCCTCTCCAGCTGCTGTTGACGAGGGGACAGTTACTGTTACTATTCATTCCATGCCTTTATGCCCCTCTCACTCAATGTTCTCAATGTTCTCAATGTTCTCAATGTTCTTAATGTTCTCAATGTTCTCATTGTTCTCAATGTTCTCAATGTTCTCATTGTTCTTGTACAAACTGTTACACGGTTTTGTTTTGTGCTTTGGCAACACAGAACCTATGCTAATAAAGCAATTTCAATTGAATTGAATTGAGAGTGCATTGAATTGAGCAAAACAGATATATATAAGTATATATATATATATATATATATATATAGGGATGGATAAAGGGACAGGAGCATAGAAAGGGGCACATTGAGAAATAAAAATATATTAAGTTAAAGTCTATATATATATATATATATATTTTGTCTCTATATATATATATATATATATATATATATATATATATATAATCTGTTCCAAGGTTTAGTTGAACAAGTGACAGGCATGAGAACTGGAAACCAAGAACCAAAATAATAGAGATAGCCTAGCCGGAACATTTACATTTTAGTGGGAGGAAAGCAAAAAGGGACACAAAAACATGACAGAAGGAAGGAGAAAAAAGCAGGTGAGTAACCCAAGGAGGGATGGGAGGAGGAATGAAAAAGACTCAACCACTCAAAGGTCAAGTAATGTGTGTGGTGTGTGGGAATGTGATGTGTGGCCCAGTGTGTGTGTGTGTGTGTGTGTCTGTGTGTGTGTGTGTGTGTGTGTGTGTGTGTGTGTGTGTGTGTGTGTGTGTGTGTGTGTGTGTGTGTGTGTGTCTGTGTGGGTGTATAAAGGTCTCTCTCTTGTGTGTGTGTGTGTGTGTGTGTGTGTGTGTGTGTGTGTGTGTGTGTGTGTCTGTGTGGGTGTATAAAGGTCTCTCTGTGTGTGTGTGTGTGTGTGTGTGTGTGTGTGTGTGTTTGACTTGGTTTAATGACTCCCACACATATGAAACTCTCAAAAGCTCTTGTTCAGAGGTTGGCATTATGTTCTAAAAAGCCTGTGTAGACCAAAAGTCAGTCTTTTGGGACAAGATGGTCCACGTGCGTGGATGGACGCACACACACACCATCAACATCCACACACATCCACATACATGAACACATGATCACCACACGTAGGACACACACACACACACACACACACAGCAAACACACACACACACACACACACACACACACACACACACACACAAACACACACACACTGTTAAGGGTTTAGTCACTAGCTTCCTGTTCAGCTAGCAATATTCTGATTTCTATTCTGAATGTTTCTCCTCACCCCCATACAGCCTCAGGTTGGTATCACAACATTCAAACACACATGAATACACTCACACACACATAGATGAACACACCCACACACACACACACATACATGAACACACTCACACACACATAGATGAACACACCCGCACACACATACATGAATACACTCACACACACATAGATGAACACACCCACACACACACACACATACATGAACACACTCACACACACATAGATGAACACACCCACACACACATACATGAATACACTCACACACACATAGATGAACACACCCCCACACACACACACACACACACACACATGAACACACTCACACACACATAGATGAACACACCCACACACACACACACACACACACATGAACACACTACACACACATAGATGAACACACACACACACACACACACACACACACACACACACACACACACATGAACACATGAACACACACATAGATGAACACACCCACACACACATACATGAATACACTCACACACACATAGATGAACACACCCACACACACACACACACACACACACACACATGAACACACTCACACACACATAGATGAACACACCCACACACACACACATGAACACACTCACACACACATAGATGAACACACACACACACACACACACACACACACACACATGAACACACTCACAGACACATAGATGAACACACACACACATACATGAACACACTCACACACACACAGATGAACACACACACACTCATACACACATACATGAACACACTAACTCAGTGTGACATCATCGACCCCATGTGACCTTTCCCCCTGACTTAAGTCACATGATGTCCCTCAGCCATAGTTCCACTAGCT
>NC_063192.1:24996501-25001501 GCF_017589495.1 Alosa alosa | reverse complement strand
ACACACACACTAGTGGCTTTTTGTGGGGACAACAGCAACCGGTTTGAATGAGCAGAGGAAACGTAATGGATTAATCAGAACCAGCTGAACACAGAACCCCACAGAGCAGCAGGTGGACCCAGGAATGCTGGGCAGGAGATATCAGCAGCCGTCATCTAACAGGCTCACCCCTGCCTCACACACACACGTGCGTGCACACAAACACGCACGCACACACCTTCACCATATGGTGAAGATGATTCTGTTATACCATGTGCAACATGTTAATTAGATGAAAGTACAGCCCTCTGCGGTGATGACAACTGTTGCTATATTAATATATATATTAATTTTCAGACATTTTCAGACTTTAAATGGAGATCAGGACTGTTAGCACATGTATGTGTGTGTGCGTGTGTGTGTGTGTATGTGTGTGTGTATGTGTGTGTGTGTAATGTGTGTGTGTGTGTGTGTGTGTGTGTGTGTGTGTGTGTGTGTGTGCATATTTTACCATTTCTGCTGTAAGTGCATGTTGTGTGTGATGTCTGTATGCTACTGAGACCCCCTGAATTTCCCCTTGGGATTAATAAAGTATCTATCTATCTCTATCTATATTTGTATGTGTGTGTGTGTGTGCGTGTGTGTGTGTGTGTGTGTGTATGTATGTGTGTGTGTAGTGTGTGTGTGTGTGTGTGTGTGTGTGCATATTTGTGTGTGTGTGTGTGTGTGTGTGTGTGTGTGTGTGTGTGTGTGTGTGTGTGTGTGTGTGTGTCGAGTGTGTGTGCGTGTGTGTGCGTTTACTACATGTGCGTGCGTGTGAGAGAGTGTGTGTGTGCACGTGCATGTGTGCAGCCTTGAACATCCTCTGCCTTCCTATAGCTGCCTCTGGGGACAGTGTGTTTATTGCCACTCTGCTCTCTCTTTACTCTTAACAACCGCCAGATCAAAACTCATCTGCCCCGGGAATCTCCCCTCAGCTGGGCTCTGTGCACTCTACTGCCCCCCACTCCCACAGGGGGCGACGATGGGCGCCTTGCCCCCAGAACAAAGAAGGACAGTGACGGAAGAGCATCCAGGTGTGTGTGTGTGTGTGTGTGTGTGTGTTTACAGTATGTGTGTGTGTGGGACTGACGAGAGCCGGCCAGTCGGACCAACGTTGGCATTTCTAGCGCATAACTGCGTCTAACTGAGGATGCCCGCAGCATTTCTCTTTGCTTGGAGTTACTCTACTGCAAAAAGCCACGATTCATTAAATGTTAAAAACTTTCTGTTGCTGCAAAGGCGCTCCTCTCCCATCCCCTCTCTCTCCTCTCGTTTCCTCTCTTCCCTCCCTCCCTCCCTCCTTCCCTCTTTATCTTTCCATCTTTATCTATTTAACACACCGCTCTATTGTTCACTTTCTCCAATGAGTGTAAACACAATACAAAATACATGCATTTTACAGTCATTGATTTTCTCTCTCTACTCCTCTCTCTCTCTTTCTCTCTCACTTTCTCTCTGCTCCATCTTTGTTGTGCGCCCCCCCCCCCCTCTCTGTTCTCTGTGCTGTATCTGTGTCTCTCATCTGATGATATATAATTCATAGGGTTTCTCTTTAGCAAGACAATGTTGTGGAAGAGAGTGATGGGACTTCAGATCCCACACTCAGGGTGCTGGACTGCTGCAATATAGCCACAGAGAGGCCGATGGCCAATCAGGCGCCCCACAACAGGGGAGACTACAAAACCCCAAGCGCTTATGGGTAAGATTGTAGTGTTTTTGTAGTCTCTAGATGTTGTTTTTTTCCAAAGAAGCAGCAATGATGCAACTTGGATGAACTCATGACCCTTTGAGAGTAATTCTGTATGTCAAGGCACACTTTCTGCAGACACAAACTCATGCTCTAACACACACTTGTACTTGCACACACTTGCATGCACACATACAAAAAAGGGTGCACTACAACCATGTTTGTAGCTTAGTACAACCGCAGTACAACCCCCTCAAGTTAAAGCATACACACACTCAAATCCACATGCAAAGACACAAGACACTGAAAGAATTGCACAGTGCAGTAAAATAAATATTTAGTGCTCATGTTATGACACATTTTAAACCTCTCACATACACACATGCACATATGCGCGCGCGCACACACACACACACACACACACACACACACACACACTGCATGTGGAGGCATATGGTTAGTGTGTGTGTGTGTAAGCCCGTGTGCTTAGTGTTCCCGTCGCCCATTAATCCTGTCCCCTCTGCTCATTATGGGGCGGCAGCCAGCAAAGAATGCACACTGGATTAAACCCAGTCTGCATCCTTCCAGTTAAGGCCAGTCTGAATGAGGTGTGTGTGTGTGTTTGTGTGTTGTGTGTGTGTGTGTGTGTGTGTGTGTGTGTGAGAGAGAGAGAGAGAGAGAGAGATAGAGAGATAATTTTTGCGTATGTGTTTGGTTGTGGAATTAAAGCGTTTGAATACTGAGATGCTTAGTTTCTCACAGCATATTCACACTCTGCAGCTCTTGCTTAGCCTTTGTATGTGTGCAGAAAGCGTGTGTGTGTGTGTGTGTGTGTGTGTGTGTGTGTGTGTGTGTGTGTGTGTGAGAGAGAGAGAGAGAGAGAGAGAGAGAGAGATAGAGCAAGAGAGAGAGAAGCAGGGAGGCAATAATGAAGAAGGAGAAAGAGAAAGAGAGATAGAGAAAAGAAGAGAGAGAGAGAAAGGTTGGAAAAAGAAGCATTATAATTCAAATGATCTGGTGAAGTGAAGTCAGCAGCAAATAAAGTCAAATAAAGTGAGCAAATTCTAGCTTGAACAGGAATGAATGTGTGCTGCTCATGATTATGTGTGTGTGTGTGCATCAGGCTGTGTAGGTTTGTGTGAGTGTGTTTGTGTGTTTGTGTTTGTTGTGTGTGTGTGTGTATGTGTATGTGTGTGTGTTTTTTGTCTGTGTGTTCATAAAATGTCCAGTTGAATGACTTGGCCCTTTTCATCATGCCCAATCCAAATCAAGTTAGCTTGCGTAAAGCCTTATTTATGTGTCTCTACTGTATGAATGTCACATTCTGCATAATTCACACAGAGGGTTGCTGGACCTAATTCCAACCCGTCATTTTGCTCTGGGTCCGGTCATCCCCTTAAAGCTCGACCACAGAGGACCAGCGAGTATCCACTGTATTTCAACCCTGGCTCCTACAGAGAGGTTGGAGTCGTTAAGCCTGTGACTCATTTAATTAATTGGCTAATTACTACACCTTACATCTGCCACAACAGGCCAGTGAAAGACCTTTGCCGGTTGTGTGCGTAGGACTTAGTGAAGGATCAGTGACAATGAGCTCATAACAATGATGGCCTCTGACTGAAATGGACTCGTTGGCTCAATTAGTGATTTAGTGTTGAAGAGTATGTGTGTGTGTGTGTGTGTGTGTGTGTGTGTGTGTGTGTGTGTGTGTGTGTGTGAGAGAGAGAGAGAGAGAGAGAGAGAGAGAGAGAGAGAGAGAGAGAGGAGAGACAAGCTGATGGCATGAGTGTGTTACACACAAGAGTTTGTCCCTCTGTGCTGTAGGTCTGTATGTGTACGTGTATGTTTACTGGATTGAGTATATCAATTAGCAAGTGTGTACCCATCAGTGTGTGTGTGTGTGTGTGTGTGTGTGTGTGTGTGTGTGTGTGTGTGTGTGTGTGTGTGTGTGTGTGTGATTTGAAAAGGGGGAGGTGCATTTGACGTGGCCTTGGATATACCAGCCATCTGTCCCAGGCACATTATACATACACAATCACATCCACCCACTCCGTGGTCTACAAACACACAATAACACACACAGGCGGCACGTGGGTGAGTCTATTTGCATGTGTGACCTGCATCTATACACCTATTCTTTTGTCCTACTTTCCTCATTCCTCTCTCTCTCCTTCTCTTTCTCTCTCCCTGTCTCTCTCTCTCCTTTCCCCTTGCCTTCCACTCTCTTTCGCTCATCCGTTCATCTATGGTATTCACCTCACTTTCTCTCTTTCCTCTTATCATTCCATCCTGCTATTGGAATCCTCCTCCTCTCGCTCCCTAACTGCCACAATATGGGATGGAACTCGCTGCAGCACTGCAGAATATCGCCATGGAAACAAAGAGGAAGTATGATGGCAGAGATTTACGGTTGTGCTCCTGGGTTTGAGGTGTGTGTGTGTGTGTGTGTGTGTGTGTGTGTGTGTGTGTGTGTGTGTGTGTCCATGTATATTTCTGTTTGTATAAGGGACAGAAAGAGATAGAAAAAATAAGAAGAGAGGGAGAGAGAGAAGGAATGAGAGTGTGTGGGAGGAGGTGAAGAGCATTAGGTCTCATTCTTGCACACGGACACACACTCCAGCTTGTGCTTAATATATCTCTCTCTCTCTCTCTCTCACACTGTTTGTCTGTCTATCTCTCCATCTCACACACACACACACACACACAAACAGACACACACACACACACACACACACACACACACACACACACAAACAAACAAACACACACATACTACACTCCACTACACTCCACAAAAGCCTGGGTGCAGCCGCTCTCATCCTGACCAGCAGTGGTCCCTGTGTGCGGGCAGCTGTGTTGTGCTGGCTTGGTGGGAAGCATAATGAAATATTGACAGTGGGGCTGCACAGAAGCAATAACAGCTCACCTCTTTCCTCCGTCTATCCCGTCCACCTCCTCCTCCTCTCCTCCCTCTCCTGCTCCCCACCTCCTCCTCCTCTCCTCCCTCTCCTGCTCTCCCACCCCCCTCCTCTCCTCCCTCTCCTGCTCCCCCCCCCTCCTCCTCCCCTCCAGCTGCTGTTTACAGTCCTATTCAGTCTCCCCCCCCGCTATACCCTGGTCCACTGGAGACACACAGCTGGGCTGTGGGCGGCGTAACAATGCACTGATTGACTGTTTGCTTTCAATGAATCGCCGCCGTCATGCTGGCTAAAGCAGAGTGTTGAGTGTTGGCTGCTGCACAGACGGTGTGGTGGACGGTGTGGAGTTTCAGTCCCGCTGGACTCAGCCCTGC
>NC_063192.1:24984001-24986501 GCF_017589495.1 Alosa alosa | reverse complement strand
ACACACACACACACACACACACACTTAGAGCAGGGTGTCTTTCAAAAACAAACACACACACATGCTGTAGACACAACTAAACTAAGACATGTTCACAACCTTCACATTCATGCATGATTGTGCATACACAAATCTACAGAAGACTTTAAAACACACACACCCACACACACACATGCAGGAATTAAGTGTGTCCTACCATCATCCTCACACTCCTCCTGAGGTTTCTGCTCCTTGTCCAGGCGAGGGTCCATCCATGAGGTCGTCTTTGTGTTGTGACTGCAGAAACACAACAAAACTGGACGTGAGCCAAAACAGACCGGCACCTTAATCCACCAATCCAACTAAACCTCAACCTTATCTCACCTAATCTAGCATCTGAAGGCCAGAGAGCACCTGACCTGACCACTAAACCCATCTGGACGTGGCTCAAAGGGGAAATGTGCTTCAACTACCAGATTATCAACTGGGGAAAACACACATTGCATACTTTCCTTATGTTGCAGTGTAGTCTGCAGAACTACATTACCCATGATGCATCACATAGTCACAACGCTAACAGTGTTACAGCTAACAGCTAACACAGTGCCCAAGCACAGTGGACCCATTTGTATTTATTGGGATTAAAGCAATGACCTATGACAAGGGTTGCTAGTGTCATGCTGGAGCAGGTGAGATTGTGAGGTGGAGAGAGGTAAGAATGTTCTGGAAATCCTTCAGGAAATCCTTCATCACCTCCTATCACCTCCGCTGCTATGCTGAGGCAGGTGTGTGTGTGGTATACACACCTGTGTGTTTGTGCCACTTTGTTATGGAGAGACGCTAGGTGTGTGTATGTGTGTATGTGTGTTTGCACATGCATGTGTATGACAGGGTGACAGACAAACTCCAGTTTATCTCTTGAGTTGAATTCTGCCATCTGGCACACAGGGATGTGAGAATAGGTAAACATGGGCACTCCTCATGGGCACACCTATCTACTCAAGTTCAACTTCAAGTTCAATTTATTTCTTTGTCCCAAATGGGCAATTTGATTGCAGAGAGGATCACATACCACACGACAAGACACAACACAATACAATACAGACAGATATGCACAAAATAATAATTTAGTAATAAATAGGTCTGACAATGCCTAAAAAGTCAGTAAAACCAAGATAAAAACTTCATTAAATAAACTAAACTAAATGGACAAATCTATATTTTCCTGTTGTGTGCATGTACTTGGATAGAAAAGGGGATGAAGGAATTTGTGTACCTCTGTTTAAAAGCAATAGGAGTTTTAAAACGCAAGCCAGATGGCAGCAGCACGTATTCAGAATACAGGGGATGGCCTGTGTCTTGATATATTTGTTTCGCTTTGTTGAACACCTGCTTATTAAAATATTCGGTGAGACTAACAAACTTCACTTCCACTATCTTACTGGCCATATTTACAATCTTGGAAAGTGCATTTTCGTCTCTGATGATGACATTTCCATACCAGCAGATAATGGAGAATGTGAGGATTGACTCAATAAAAGCTTTGTAAAACAATGCCATCAATGTTTTGTCCACCTGAAACTTAGCCAGTTTCCTAAGTGCAGAGAGTCTTTGTTGCCCTCTCTTGCACACCGAGGTGGTGTTCAGGTCGGATTTAAGCCGGTCATCAATCAAGGTGCCTAGGTACTTGTAAGATGATACAATTTCAACATCTTGATCATTGATGACACTGTGCTTTGGAGCAGGGGGAAGGCGTCTGAAATCTATGGACATGTCCTTGGTTTTACTGATGTTCAGATGCAAAAAAGCATCTTCACACCATGACACAAATTCATTGATAACAGGGCCATGCTCATTCTCATGGGAATTCAGGAGACTGACAATTACAGAGTCATCTGCAAATTTTAGAATGTGCCTGTTGTCATACTGGCTGCGGCAGTCATTGGTGTACAGTATGTACAACAGGGGGGAGAGGACACACCCCTGAGGTGAGCCTGTGGATGATGTTAGGCCACTAGACAGCACTTTATTTACCCTCACTCTCTGAACTCTCTGCGTGAAGAAATCAAGTAACCAACCAGTCACACTTGGGTCAAGTCTAAAGTTGTTCAGTAGTTTCTCAATCAGTAGGTGGGGTTGGATGGTGTTAAATGCCGAGGAGAAATCTACAAAGAGCCTCACCACTATAACATGAACCCTATAACCACGAGCCACTCAGAGCATCTGTGAATGTGCATGAAGTGAACAAGTCAGACTTTAAGTGATGCATGCATCTCTTTAACATTCACTCAAGCCCAGAAGATGTGCAAGACAATCCGGACGCTACCACAGCAGGCAAAGAAACAAAAAAAAAAAAAAAAAGAACTTGGGATAAAGCTGAATTCATCTCGAGCGCGCCACGGTGATGGGATCGATGGCGTCACCTTCCTCCTACACAGACAAGCTGTGCAAACTCAGCAGCACTGACCTGACAGACATGATGAGGAGACAGTGTTTGGCACTACAGACTCTCTCTCTCTCT
>NC_063192.1:24969001-24976501 GCF_017589495.1 Alosa alosa | reverse complement strand
ACACACACACACACACACACACACAATGAATCAATAGCCATCAGACAATATTGCATCTCTGTATCTCTTGAAATAAGTCTGCTCTAGTTGCTCTAGTTGATGTTATTGGAACACCTATTCATCAGAACAACTCATCTCCCAGACGACACAGCAACACCAGTGTGCCTGTCTAGAATACCAATCAGGAGTGTGTGGACACACACATGGACACACACATGGACACACACACACACACACACACACACAAACACAAACACACACACACACACACACACACATACACACCTCTCCAGCTATGAAACATGGGAGAGAAAGTATTTCTCATGGCTTTTAGACAGTTGCATCATGAGCCATTAAAGTACATTAATGTGACAGGATGTCTAATGGGCTACTTGCACAATCAGTCTGTCGCGCTCGCGTTCTACTTAAAGGATAATTCCGGTGTGATTTTGACCTAAAGTGTCTTGAAACATGATACCGAGTGTGAACGTATGTCTCATAGCCCATCTCAGCTTGTCCCCTGCACTCAGAAGGGATCAGATTCCAAAAATAATTCCGTGGAAATGCATGGATTCCAGTTGCTGATACTGGAAGCAACTGAATCCATGCTTTTCCACTGAATTATTTTTGGAATCTGATCCTTTATCATACCTGTTCATTCAGACTGCCGCCGAACTTATCGCGGACTAAATTCAAGATGGCGTTGAACGGTAAAATTCCTTAAGGTACTGTCTGTATAAATCGTCTTGCAAATAAACTACCAGTTCTCCATGTCTCGTTTTAAATGTCAAGGCCTTCGGAAGTCTACCAATAAAGTATGGAGCTACTTTGAGCCTAGTAAATGGTGTAAAACAGTGATTTATTTGCATGGCTAGGCCGATGCCCGAGGCACCACAACGAAACACTGTTGGTAGCATTGGCTAACAAGCGGCAGATTTCTGAGTGCAGGGGACAAGCCGAGGTGAGCTATGAGACATACGTTCACACTCACTATCATGTTTCAACACACTTTAGGTCAATATCACACCGGAATTCTCCTTTAATACTGCTCAGCTGTTTCCGGTGGAACGATGGCGACAGCTATTTTACACCTGCTTTCAAGCGCTCCCAAAATATGTATGGCAGACGTCCACCTGGATCTGCAAGAGATCAAAGGTCCCATCGTTCAAAATGGACAAGGGTTTTCAGCTGTATATGTGCACTTATATACACAACTATGAAGGTAAGAACATCATTATCTAACTGACTAAATACATGTTAGCGCTAGCTAGGTCTCTTCATAGAGGGTTGATAATTGATCTAGCAAAGGTCGTTTTTCTTTTCGGTGTGAGTGTCATGAGTATGCTATCTGAGTAGCACTGTAGTAAACACGGTATGCTTTATCTAGGTTGAATTCACAACATTAGCGTTAGTGAGGTTACTTTGACAGTGTTGTCTGTCAACTGTAACGTTATGCCTAACTAACGTTAAAGGCGCCAAGGTAGCATGTAACCGCTGGGCCAGGCTAGCTACTTGTGGAATGTGTTGACGTTACATAGCTGTTGATACACAGCGACAGCAGCAACACATAACGCTAACAACGTTATCTGTTGTTTTATACAGTGTCCAATAAAGACAGGATGACAGGGCAAGTTGCCGTCTGATCATTGTGCTACAGGTCACACCGTTAAAGTGTAGGCATAAGTTCCAGTTGTATTCATCCCCATTCAGTGGGGATTAGTTCAGTTACCTCCCATCCCCCAATGTTTCCTAATGTTAATGTAATTGTCGTTTGTTCAATGTAATCAACATTGATAAGGTGAGAAAGTTTGTCTATGATCTAAGAATTCAGCAGTTTAGGCTTTTGCAGATGTACCACAACTGTGGTAATGACAGAACAAATGTTCCTATGTGGCAGGTACTGCTTTATGCAGCCACATAGTGGCCCTGCTTTATCAAACTGCACACTTCAGAGCTTTGATTTGAAGTGATCCCACTCTCAGTAATTGTTTTTGTGTGATAGGGTGTGACGCCCGGACCCATCAACTCCATGGTCTTCACCAAGCCAGTACCAAAGCGAAGGGTACAGACTGGAGTAAGTTAATTAATAATAATAATAATAATAATAATAATAATAATAATAATACATTTTATTTAGAGCGCCTTTTATGTCACCCAAGGTCACTTCACAAACAAAAACAAAAAGGTTGTTAAAATTAGTCATCTCAAAAAAATAAAAATATTAATTAATTAGAGATGATTCCCCCTCTAGGAAATAATCCTAGGTCCAGGCATAATTGATCACCACATCTGTAGATATACCTAAATCCAAATGTGCCACTCCCAGTACAATTCTCCCCCAAGTGGCTTAAGTAATAGCCAAATAAGTAAGACTTACTGAATGGTGGATATAAATGGCTCATACAATCAACATTTATGACATTGCCAATTATGCTTATTGGCCCAATTCTTCATCAATGCTCTCATTAACTCCTTACCAATTTCCTGTGTGGAAAATGCTAGTCTTGCTTAGGTTTTCGTCAACACCTTTGTCATCTGAAAACAGTGTAGATTGTCATTACATAAGAGAAATTGATAATGTTGCTGCTATTTTTTCATTTGTTGTATTCCTCCCTTATTTTATATTTATTTATTTATTTATTTATTTATTTATTTATTTATTTATTTATTTAGTCAGGAGTGGATTCTACAGAGGCCTGGTCTGGCCATTACCTGATCCCTGCATGTTCAGAATATTACATTACATTTGGCTGAAGCCTTGGCCAAACAGACCATCAACATGGTAAACAGTTTAAGTTTTAGACAATTAGTCAACAATTTTAGGACAATTTAAAAAACATTAGAGTACAGTAAGAATAAGTGCATCAGTGAGTGCTGTGGTGTATGGTGTGAAATTCAATAACTCTAGCTCGAGTGTGCATGTATTTGCAAGATGATGCTGTGTATGTATGTAAGTATGTGTGTATGTATGTATGTGTACACATGTATTTGTTTAACACTGAGTGGTTCTGAGTAGTTTTCCCAGTAGTTCAATCCCATTTTCCCAAACATAGTTCTTAAGACTTCAAACACAGATCTTACTTCTGGCTGTGTATAATCTTGTACACTTAGCAGGCTTGTCAAAGACAGAGTTTACAGAGGGTTCACACTTCCACCATCACCATGGCAATGGGGTCAAGGTGGTACCATTGTCTGGGCTGAGAAACTGTATAGTGGGAGTGAAACTGAAGCTCAGTGGAACACCAACAAGGGTCTTTCTGTCCCTCCATTTCCAGTATGGCTGCCACCTCCATCGCCTTGTGTGGTTGGAACAATACGTAATAGCCTACATACACATGATAGCCTACACACACGTTCACACACACGCATACACAACCACACACTCCTTGTCTGGTTAGGGCCATTTTGTTTAAAATAACATGACAAACTCAAATACAATGTAATGGAAACAAACTTCAATTGCTATTGGACTGTGGAGGAGATTGTGGAAGGAGTCCCTATGGTCAGAATCCAGCTTTCTGCCATCAACCAGAAGTGACAGAGCACCTACTGATCAGCTAGGGGGCAGGTAAGGCTGTGTGTGTGTGTGTGTGTGTGTGTGTGTGTGTGTGTGTGTGTGTGTGTGTGTGTGTGTGTGTGTGTGTGTGTGTGTGTGTGTTTGACAGAGCTGGAAGTCGTAGAAGCAGAGGAACACAGACGGCCAGCAAGGAGACATTTCCAGTGTGTCTCTGACTCATGAGCCCAGGTGACACACACACACACACACACACACACACACACACTTCAACCCTTACACTCAGAGGCAGCTGGACACGCTGCCCTGTTGCCATAGACAACATCACCTCAGAGGGAAGAGTATTTCACATTCGTCTGGCAGAGTGAAAACCAGTGGAGGGATACAGGAGTCAGGAGACCAGAGAGGAGAGGAGAAGAGAGGAGACGAGAGAGGAGAGGAGAAGAGAGGAGGAGAGAGGAGGAGAGAGGAGAGGAGAGGAGAGAGGAGACGAGAGAGGAGAGGAGAGAAGAGGAGGGGAGGAGAGGAGAGAGGAGAGAAGAAGAGAAGAGAGAAGAGAAGAGGAGGGGAGAGGAAAGGGGAGAGGAGAAAGAGAAGAGAAGAGAGGAGAGCAGAGGAGAGGAGAGGAGAGGAGAGCAGAGGAGAGCAGAGGAGAGGAAAGGGAAAGGAGAGGAAAGGAAAGGAGAGGAGAGGAAAGGAAAGGAGAGGAGAGGAGAGGAAGGGGAGGAAAGGAGAGGAGAGGAGAGGAAAGGGGAGAGGAAAGGGGAGACAATGATATGAGTGAAGCCATTGCAAAACAGTAACCAACCACAGCCATACACAAACTGACCAGAACCATACTGGACCAGTGACTGGTCAAATTTAGCTGTTGAGTTTGATATGGCCTACATACTGCACCGACAGTCCAGACTCACTACGCAAGAGGAGATATGATAGGAAATGGAGAAACTATGGTGTGAGAGAGTGACGAGGAATGGCGTGACTGAGCCAGCATACCTGGTGAGAAGAAAAACAATTGCCTAATGGGAATTTAAATCCCACTGTAAACAACTCCCCTCTAAACAAACAAGCATGCACACACACGCACACACAAACACAAAACGGGCCTCTCTCTCTCTCTGACTAAAATCCTACACTTCACATTGCTTTAATGACAAATCTAAATCAGTCCCTTCGGTGTGGTTTGCGATTCGACCATCACAGAATTTTAAAAAATCCCACCATTTACAATTGACAAAGTCACAAGTCACAAGGAACGGTGATGGAAAACTATTATTGTTATCTACAGTCATTCAGAAGTAGATGAAGGACATACACATTATGCAATTAATAAATGAGTTCATAAACCAGTGATACTCAGGGTCAGGTCATGAACGTTGTTCTGAAACCATAAACAGTGTTCAAACGTGATGTTGAATTTAAGGCATTTTGTGGCTTAGTATGGCAAAGAGATGGCATAGCAAAGGTAAGAGTGATAAGAATATTCAATATATTTGTATTAATTATTATTTTTTCTACTTAGATTTCGTTGAATAATACTGCAGGATTACTCAGACATATGTGAAATCATAAGACATATCCAAAATGGATGTTCTTCATCCATCTTCAGATCTGCATTACATAAAATAGGGCAGTGGTAGTGTAGTGGTTAAGGAGCTGGGCTAGCATGCAGTAGCCAGAAAGTTGTCGGTTCAATTCCCAGCTTCCACCGTTGTGCCCTTGAGTTGCTCTGTGTGTGTGTGTGTGCCAGCTGCAGCCGTGGCCTACTGGTTAGCGCTTTGGACTTGTAACCGGTTCGAACCCCGACCAGTAGGCACGCAGAGTGTTTTTCACTAATTCACGGATTGGGATAAATGCAGGGACCAATTTTCCCTCACGGGATCAAAAGAGTATACTTACTTACTTACTTACTTAATATTGATAACCAAATGGGAAACCTGATATAGGAACCTCCCGTATTTCCCGAAATGCAAGCACCCACACCATAAGTGTATCTAAATTAGCTATGTACCAAAAATTACATTTTACCGTGACTCAAAGAGCAGTAAACAGTGTTGTAAGGCTGCATGTAGAAATCTGCTTGGAGCTTCAGTGGAATTTTGATTTGCGACGAGAATTTTCGGTCTAACCGTTGATGTGCCATGAGAAAGGTTGGAAATCATATAGTAAATCGCAATCGCAATATCTGTCAAAAGAATCGCAATTAGACCCCCACAGCTGAACTCGCCTTTGTACACACAACACCCACACACACAGACACACCCAGACACTAAGCCAGTGAGTGAGAAAGAGTGTGCACTCCATGTCGCGTTTGCGGTGGCACTAATGGAATATTACTGAAAACCAGGATGCCTCTACTACATCTCCATCTGTCTGTGCAAGTCACTGAGCCATGACCTCAGTCCTCTATCTCTCTCTTTCTCTCTCTCTGTGTGTGTGTGTGTGTGTGTGTGTGTGTGTGTGTGTGTGTGTGTGTGTGTTTAAGAGTGAGTGAGAGAGTTAGTATGTGTGAATGTAGGTCACCGTTGGACTACAGGGACCAGAGTTCCTTGCTTCTGTGCTCTGCCTGAACTGTGCAGATGCACTGCCTCACACTTACTGCTATATTTAGCATGTTTAAGTGTGTGTATGTGCATGTGTGTGTGTATGTGTGTCTGTGTGTGTGTGTTACACCACATTATTTTAGCACTGATGCCCTGAATGTGAAACAGTAAGTTTCACAGCTATTTGTGGGCTGAATGAAAGAGGCTGATGATTTCCTATGTATCACTACATACCCACATACGCTTCTTGGCAGTGAGTGTGCGTGTGTGTACATGTTTGTGTGTGTGTGTGTGTGTGTGTCCTAGTTTGCTTCCCATAGAGCAATGGGATGTGTGGCCCAGTAACATTGACACACAACTCTTTCTCTTTCTAACACAAAAATCACACATACACACAGACACACACACACACACACCAACCACAAAATCACCTGCAACAAAATACAGACAAGCACACAGATGTACTAAACTTTGCCATTATAAACAGAAGAATGTGTTTTCTCCAAAAGCACCTTGCTTTCCCCCTGTTATGTAAGTTCAATATTTTGGGGCATAACAGTGTGCTCAGGTGTGTGTGGCCCTCTGTGTGCTACTGACACAAAAACAAAGAATGCTGGGAGTCACGTGGTCCCCCACGGCAGTACATCGCAAACGCACACGCACACGCACAAACACACACACGCAAACACACACACACACACACACACACACACACACACACAATCACACAAACAGGCAGGGGACATGAGGCAACACAATGAAACAGTGTGGTAATGTCTGCATCCTGCTTAAGCAGATTGAGCGATGAGCAGGTATTGAGTGTTTAGGATGGTGAATATTACATAATAGTGGAATGGTATCATCAAAACCAGCCTGCCCAAAATCCTCTGTGAGAAGATGAGGAGAATACAAAATCAATTTCTCCATAAACCTTTAAACTCTCAAGCTGTGCATTTACTTGTGTGTGTGTGTGTGTGTGTGTGTGAGAGAGAGAGAGAGAGAGAGAGAGAAAGAGAAAGAGGTGGGGGTGTGGTGTGTGGGGGTGCAGCCATTTTAATGGTGTATCTATAACATATCCAGCAAGAGCAGTTTGATTGTTTGAATTGGTGTATGTGTCCATTTCTGGCCACTGTCAAATAAATCGGCACGTCTGTGCGTATGTGTGTGAGTGTGTGAGTGACTGTGTGTGTGTGTGTGTGTGTTATCTGTATGCATGTGTGAGTGTGTGTGATGGCTCTGGTCCATCTCATTCTCTGTCCTCTCTTTCCACATTCCCCTCACACCCTGATAGGGCATCTGATTGTCACCCTTAAATATTTCATGAGTTGAATGCTACGCTAGTTAGCATGGCTGAAGAATACTACAGAGCTTTGTGACTCAGTATGTGATACACTTCTCTGTGCATGTTAATATGCACGACGCATTTGTCAGAACTGTAAGAAT
>NC_063192.1:24951501-24964001 GCF_017589495.1 Alosa alosa | reverse complement strand
CGTACTACGACAAGCTCTCACCACAAACCATGATCACCTAAACATGAACAAACAACAAACAGCCGTGTGCCATCAACATTAACCCAAAGGTTTATGTAATCAGTATACTGTCCTCACACACTTCCCCAAAACATCATTCACCTTAGATCACTGTTACACACACACACACACACACACACACACACACACACCAGCATTCCCTTGTGTGTGTGTCACACTGCTCACTCAGTCCCAGTTAATGCACTGGCATACATTTCTCATTACTCACACACACTCACGCATGCACTACATGCACGCATACACACACATACACACACACACGTACAGGCACATACACACACGCACACACTTACACACCAGAACACCTCACCCAGCTCACAGACACAGCAGATTTATGAGACAGAGCCCAGGGATAATCAATGGAGAAGAGGAGAGGAGAAGAGAGGAGGGGAGAGAAGAGGAGAGGAGAGGAGAGGAGAGGACAGAAGGTGGGGGATGGGAGTGAGAGAAGAAATTGAAAAACAGAAAGACAGGAAAAGACAAGAAGCAGAGAGAGGTCTGTGGAAGGCAGGAGAGAGGTCTGTGGAAGGAAGATTTAAAAGAGAAGAGAGAGAAGAGAGAAGAGAAGAAGAGAAGAGAAGAGAAGAGAAGAGAAGAACAGAAAAGAGCAGAATAGCAAATGAGAGAAAGAACTGATACAAAGACAGGCAGAAAAGACAAGCAGACCGGAGGAGAGCTTGAGAACTGGGGCTCAGTAAAAACCACAGTAGACGGAGGCTATAATTTTGAGCAGAGCAGACATATGCTTAGCTGGCTAAAGAAGCCACTGATTGGCAAACGGAATAGTTATCCTGCATAATGTTTTCTTTCTTTTCTGAAATACTAGGGACACGCTGACCTGCTTTAGATGCAACATCTTTAGCATCGCACATACAACCTGCAGGTTGATCCACTGATCTGTGGATTATTGCACTTATTTTAATATTCAGATAGATGAGGAAAAGCCAAGGTGGTTAGATATTAAAGGGAGAGGAATGGATTCTGTATTAAACTGATCATTTGGTGAAAATCTTCATTGTTGTACTACAGAGGCCACAGTAAATGAATGCTACTCCTTTACTGAGTGTTCATCAAGGAGTGGTTAAGGTACTGAGGGTCATTTTTTGGCAAAATAGTGCACTAAAATGCTCACAATTAGTGCAAACTGCAAAACCTAGTGGATAACCTGCAAAAGCACGTCACTTGCTCAAAAATGCTTGTAGTGAGGTATTCGTTTTCTGTATATTTGGATTTGGACCCGTTTACTATTATTGAATGATGATTCAAAGTACCAATTTTCTTTACGTGGCAAAAAAGTGTTGATGGCAGGGTTCACAGCTGCCAAAAAAGCTATTTTACAGCAGTGGATAACCCCAGATACAAACTTGAAGCAATTCGGGATAGTCTCATTTCATTACATAGTTTGCCTTGAGTGTACAACTGCAAAGATTAATAAGGCAAAGACAACCACTGTAAACACCTGGATGAATATAGCCTCTGCCCCTAAAGAGCTTCTTTAAATATTTTAGTCAATATGAGTTTGCTGCCAGTATTTGTTAAGTGTGTTGTGTTCTGTGTGTGTTTTCTGTGTGTTATTTTACTTTTAATATTTCATTTAAATGTTATTTTTATTCTCATCCGAATGCTCTCTCTATATGATATGTGTTGTTTATTGATTGAAAATAAAAAAATCATAATCACAACTTGCGTTGTTTTAACACATCTCTAGTGTCCAGATGGGGAAACAGATTCGTTTTAAGACTGTAGTAGATTGAGATAGAACGATTGAGCATCCTGACAATATCAACACACATTAATCTGCTTACAGTACATGACGAAGCTAGATGCACTACGAAGCTTCAGCTCATGACCACACTGCAGTCGCAGCGGAGACTGAAGGGTTTGGAAGGGTTTGGAAGCGTGGGTTTGTGGTGAAACAGTAGATGGAGGTATTGATAGGGCCTCACGGACACAGTCGCGGTGGGAATTAAGAAGCCACTTGCTGAAATGAAGCCATTGATAAGTGCCTGACACGGCAGCAAAGGCTGTAGATTAGTGCACCCATAGGCCACTGCACGTAGGTATTGACAACTGTTAGCAGTTGGACAGGAGGTGCTGAGGTATTGATAACGGTTCGGGGAGATGCGGCTAGGTGAGATATTGACGTGTGTTATGAAATGTGGTAAGGCGATAGAGACATGGACGGGGGGAGTACAGTGGGCCTGCTATGACTCTGCTGGAAAGAGTTGTAAATAAGGAGTCTGGGTTGTGTCCCTGTCTTAGCATCTCAAGCTAGCTTTGTAACATAAGGGTGACAGGACAGAGATCAACCAGAGGGCAAAAGAAACACAATGCTGGCTCTCTCTTGTGCATGCACAACACGCACAGAAACACACACACACACACACACACACACACACACACACACACACACACACACACACATACACACAACAGAATGATCATCATGTCATGTTTTCTATCTTTCTGGTTTTCTCTCTCTCTATCTCTATATCTCTCTGTCTCTTTCTCTCTCTCTCACACACACACACAAACACAAACACCCCCCCACACACACACACACACACACACACACACACAATACAGCTACACGTAAAAAGCCACTCTGTCAACCAGTGGCACCACATTCCCAGCTGAGCCTTTGCTATCTGCTGCCTTTTTCATCTCTCCATTCCCCTCCCTTTGCTTTGCTCCGTCCCTCCATTTGTGTGTGGCCGGGGAGGGGAGGGGTGAGGAGAGGAGGGGGTACAGCATGGGGTAAAGCTACCAACTACAGATGCCACTAGGATGCCACAAGCTCGAAAAACACCATCCCATCATACAGGCTTAATTATCCAGCCAGTGAGGACCACTCCATCCATGCTACGCAACGCCTGCAACCCCCCACCACCACCATCCCCGTCAATCTGCCTGCATCTCAGCCCCCTTATCCCCTCTATGGCAGCGAGGACACAGCGAATGCAAGCGAACGATGAAGAAAACGGCAAAGGAAACAATCAATCTACCACTTAAAGAGAGAGGGGAGAGAGAGGAGAGAGAGAGAGAGAGATAGCGGATGATATAGACAGCTACGAATGGGAGAGAGAATATGTATGGGGGAAAGAGAAGGAATGCAAGAAAGAGAGGAGGGAGAGAGAGAGAGAAAAGAGGGGGAAAGAGGAAGAGAGCGAGAGCACAGCTCCCTTTTCTCAAGCCACCCAACAGCCATGAGGCAAAACGTCCTCTAACAAAAGACAAGTGTGTCAACAGATCAGCGTTAAATTCTGCCCAGCGCGTGCACACACACACACACACACACACACACACACACACACACACACACACACAGACGAGACCACACGTGTACACATAGCCACAAACACAGTGGCTTAGCTTTGCTCCACCATCACGGTTCATTAATATCACAGCACGGCACGAGCAGATGTACCGATGTGCCGGAGATTCCAGCTCAACATAACACGGCAGTATTCCCATCTCTCCCTCTCTCTTTCCCCTTTCTCTCTCTCTCTCTCTCTCTCTCTCTCTCTCTGTTGTCCTTTCCCTAGTGCTCTTGCTCATGTTCTCCATCACTACATCCCTCCATTCCCCTCTCCTCCTCCCTCCCTTTATCTCTCTATCCCTCGCTCATTTCCCCAACCCCCACCTCCATTTTAATCCCGGAAGCTGCCGCGTCTCTCTCGTTCTCTCCCTCTTGGTCTGTGCGAGGCATCTACCATGTCTGTGTGTGTGTGCGTGTGTGTGCTGCGTGTGCGTGTGTGTGTGTGTGTGTGTGTGTGTGTGTGTGCATGTAAATGAGTGAGAGATGGAAGGAGAGGGAGAGAGAGAGAAAGCAGAAAAGATGCAGAGAACGTACGAGAGAGAATGACGAGAGAAAGAAAGACGGAGGGTAAACGCCAGAGCTTTACCTTTCCGTTGCAGCTGCTACTCTTCCTCTCCTCCTCTCTTCTCCTCCTCCTCTCATTCCTGCTCTCATCAAGGCTGCACTGAATCTCAGGCTTACACTCTTTCAGCTGTCTGAATCCTGCACTCGCTTTCTCTCTCTCTCTCTCTCTCTCTCTCTAACAGCTCGAGTGCCGTTGCCCAGCACGCAGGCTTAGCCCAAGTGAGCCACACACACTCCACACACACACACACACACACACACACACACACACACACACACACACACACACACACACACACACACAAACACACACAAACACACACACACACATACACACACTGCTGCTCTCATCTGAGAAGCCTCCCCACAACCCGACACATGCAATCACTTCTGCTTGTGCATACACACACACACACACACACAAGCAAATAAACACATACACATACACTTCCAGCTGTCTAACCCCTCTTCTGTGTAACTACTGAATTGTGTTTTACTTCCACAGTCTTTTCATGTCTGCCTCCAGCTCTCTTCTCAGAACACATCACATTTCCCACAGACACAAAAAATTATGCAATAAACACAAAGCACACAATACACACACACACACACACACACACACACACACACACACACACACACACACACACACACACACACACACACACTAATCTAATGAACAGAGGGCTGAAACCAAACTGGTCAAATTACTTCTGTGATCAGTGCTATCAAATGCATGGAAAATACCCAAGTGTGTTTGTTAGCTTGTATGTAAGTCATACAGTCGCACACTCACTTTAGACATGTGAGTCGTCAATCTCCAAACGACAACTGGATATGTGATTTGCTCTATTCTTCCTCAGAACAGTCTGTAGCACGGATGCAATGGCAATGCTCATCATCGGCTTTCTCAAAAGCATGCCACGGATATTTCAGGCAGTGAGGCAAGACATTGCTTCCTACTGCATCACAAGACATATTATAATGTCATCACTGAGGTCATCAGTGCTGTCTCCTGGGTTCTTATCAAAGTGTTCCCTGCAGACAGGCCCGAGTGAAAACCTGTGGCTAGCAATTCTCTGTGGTATCAGAATAGAAACCACTTCCATATGCAACAATTACCGGCCCTTGATTTGACAGATTTCACAGAGTATAGTGCATTAAGAGAGGAATGACACAACTGTCAAAGCAAGGTATAGGGTTTAGTTATGATTATAGATGATAAAATGCAGAGTTATTCTCATTATTTGTGCAATGATAGGCTAGTCTAGTACATTTGAGATGACATGATGCTGATGGCCAGTGATCTTACAGCCTTAGCATTGCAGCTAAGCAGTAATTACAATTACTTTGAACTAGATGGCTGTACATTAGCCTGTATATAACATGACTAACTACTGGAACAAAGTCAATATTTTGACAATTAAATATATTTTTTTTATAACAACTTACAAGCACCTGCATCGTCCATTAGATCTCCAGCTAGCAACCTCACAAATACTAGCTGCCAATGGCAGCACTGAAATATATTCCAGGTCAATTATTAAGAGATAACTGGCATGAGATTGTTTCAATCAACCAATCAAAATCAAACAACACACACTGAGGTCTCACTTAATTGGGTGAAAATGATAATCAAACTTATCATGGACACAGAGCAGTTTAAGCGAACCAGTACAGCTTCATTTGTACATCTGTTGTTGAGAACTGGATTAGTCCAACGTTACATCTATCTGCCCTAAGCACATGGAAAAAATAACCTTCTGTATTGACCCTTTCAACAATAAAAACAAAAACAATGCTTGAACGTTCTATTTGGGCTCCAATCTACTTCCTCTGCATTAAGATAACATATGGAATGTTAAAACGGAAGCCTTGTGGGGCCAACTATGATGCTGATAATGGAACTCTCTTGAAAGGGTCAATTGCTGAAAAGGGATTTTGAAAAGAAGAATCCCTTCGCTGACGTAGACATAGGTGTTCTACTAGGCAGACATGTTCCATGTCATAACGAAGACGTGGGTTGTAGTGGCACTCGTTCTTTGACAGGCTGAGAAAGCCAACCCTCTTTGTATTCTCTCGATGTGTTCCACATCATACTCAACTATCTGTTGAGCCTCAGTAACAGGGCTGAAGATGAGACAGACAACATAAATAGAGAGGCCAAATGTGGAGAGTGCAACAAAATACAAGAGACTCAAGCCTACTTTCCACAACAACTGTGGTCCAAACACAGATGAAATTTGATGGACTTTCAATATATGCATTTCTATACCTTCATGTGTAGGTATAAGAAGGGGGAGCTAACTCTATTTATCCATGTAGCCTTTGAAATGTCTTAATCAAAATCGATGAGTTTGAGAATTAAGTGACTGTGCAATACACTCACTGGACTTTGATTGTCATTTGATTGTCACTGGCGCTTCTATCTAAAAGATTATTTGTTGACAACTATCTGAAGAAATCAATCGGGGGTTTAGGACTTACAGTAATAACATGATTAGTCCTGATTGTTTCACCAAGGAGCAAATCTCATCCAACTTAATCAAATTTGCTCTGAGCCCATATTTTTGCATTGACACACCCAAACGATACACAAAAACACCTAGACCAGCATTAAGTGCCTCACATGCCTTGCGTGACTTAACTTCCATGTTACCAGTCCTGAACTATTGCAAAGAATTAGCATCTTGCCATATGTATGTCCTGCACATCAACAAAAATGAGGCACACTGATGTGAAACAAAACACTACAATGGCTTTATACAAGACACTAGCAATGATTTTTAGTTTTAGAGCGTGTGTGTGTGTGTGTGTGTGTGTGTGTGTGTGTGTGTGTGTGTGTGTGTGTGTGTGTGTGTGTGGTGTGTTTGTTGTGTGTTTGGACAAGACACATCACGTAAAAGATCACAGGCCTGCATTTCAGATCATCTCCTCAGCCTGCCCACGGTAGTATGCAGAGCTTAGTGACTTGACTGAAGCCCATATGGGGAACTATGAGCTTGAACACAAGTCAAGGTCGCCAAGCTCTCGCTGTGGACAGATAAAGCCACACACTGGAAACACAAACACTGCCCAAACACTTCCCCAACACACACATGAACAGAAAAATAGAGGTCATGGGTTAGTCATCGTCATGAAATCTTTTCACACAAGGAATCTTTGTTGACATGAATAAAGGGCCCATGTACTACTGCAATGGCTTTGGAAACAGTAATCACACTGATAGCCACAGAGAATGCTTTAGGGTGCTTTCCCATTGAAACAGCTGAATACATATTGGTTTGTGAAAGGAAACTCAGGCTAGTTCAGCTGAGTGCTACTGAACTGAACTGACCTGACCTGAATGTTTGTGTACACACCTCTTGAGGGAAATACCCAGTGCTAAGTTACATGTAGCTTTCTAGCATAATAAGCACAGTCTTGTATCATGTAGTCTTGCATCATGTAGCTTGCTGGCATGAGGGGTACAGGGTCTCTAGTCTTTCTAGATTTTCTATTCAATTCCCATTCAACCTGTTTATGTGAGGCAAGGTCTTTCCTCATCAGACATATTGACAACACATACAGGAAGCATTCTTTGTCTACCTACACCATACTAATCTTGGGGTCGGGACCCCATGTGTGGTCACCTGCAATTAAAATTTGGTTGCCTGAGATACTGGGAATCTTACAATTGACCAGTACATTACATTAACATATAAATACATCAAATATTTTTTTTTTTTTTTTTTTTTTAAATCGGATCGGATCCTTCATTACAAGCTACATAAGACAGCCCATATGAGATGCTTGATTGATGTAATCATGCTTGATCAACATCAGTAGCAAAACAACCACACACACAAAGATAGCCAAACGCAATTAGCTTGCTAGAATATTTGGGGGAAATCAAAGTATCTCTTGACTGGGTGTTAGAACAGAGATGTTGTGAATGATTGGGGTCGCCAACGTTTTGTAACATCAGAATAGGGTCATCTGCCAAAAAAGGTTGGGAACCCCTGACCTATTTGCCTGGAAAAATCCAGACTCATTCACAAAGTGACTAGTCTGGTGACTCTCGATTGGGAAATGTTTCCAGCACTTGCATCGTGACAGGCACTAACTTTAAAATCATTGGTTCAGCCTTACCAATCAGACCAGAGATTTCTAACGTTACTTCCTACTTTGCCTAAAATTGACAAACTGATAATAAACAGCATAAACAGTCAGGAAACAATGTCTGTGGGTCTACCTTTGCTGTAAATACATTTCTGTAGTTTTCCAACTGCATTTTTTTATGTTTGGTGTTGCAGTTTCTGTTTATCACAATAAGTTTCAGCTTCGTCATCCCCTCTCGTCGCTGATTGGCTTGACCTTTTCCTTGTCTGAGGGAAACGGTTATGAACTATGGTGTTCCAGTCAGACTAGATCTCCATGAAAGAAAATCTAGGTGGGCAGGGCCAGGCTACTGACCTACACCCTTTCATAGTGAAATATTGGATGGCCAAGCTTTGGATATTCAAACTCTATGCTTCCACAGTTCCAAAGCTGTAATGGTGGGGTGGTCAGCTGAAAATGGCTGCCTTCAACCTCAGTGAGGAAAATTCCCTCGTTTCCATTGTTGTTACCTTCAAAAAGATTTTATTCTGTTTGATGGCAAGTTCCATGTAAACAACCTGTCCCATTGCTCAAGATCTAATGCTTTTGATGTTTGGTGGTAGTCTTCTAGTTGCATGAGCAAATGCAAGGAGAACCCCTGGAACATTTGTGGCTGATAAAAATGTAAGCAATGGATATAACCATGGAAGGTGTCTTGATGCAGAACACTGTACAATTTGTCAGAGCACTCACTGGTAGCAGCACACTATAGCATCTGTCTGTCACTGTATTGTGAGAACACAGTGAAAACATCCCCATTTATCTATCAGTGAGGTGCATTTATATTGCACCTCACTGATAGCAGCTAGTAGCCTAAACTGGTGAGGAGAGGGATCTTTCTCTCTCTCTCTCACACACACACACACACACACACACACACACACACACACACACACACACACAGGTACAGATGTGGAGTACAGTACATGTCCACATGTTTCAGTCACTCTGAAGCCTTAAGCCAAGCTCTGTCTGGACAAAGCATAAAGCCACCAAGCCATACACACAAGCACACACACACACACACACACACACACACACACAGCGACACACACACACAGCGACACACACACACAGCGACACATAGACTCACTGGCACTGTAAGGCCAAAACATGAAGTTGAAACTGGGTCATCGCCACACTCTCATGCATGTGCTCACACACGCAAACACATGTACACACAAAAACACACACACACACACATACACACTCACACACAGTGCTAGACGTCCCAAAGCTCTGCAAACAAGAAGACGAAAAAGCGAGGGATATGGCTATATTTAGCACAGAGGGATGAATCATCCTTCACCCCGTCATTGTTTTGCAGCGGAATTAAAAAATCATCAGAGGAAACTGTTTCTTGCCCCCCCCAACCCCCAACACAAATCAATCAGACCTCTCTCACATTCTCTCTGTCAATCTGTCTGCCTTTCTGTCTGTCTGTCTGTCTGTCTACTTCACACCTTTTGGCCTTCATGTGATGAAACACTGCCCAAACAAAGGTGCGGTACTGATGCACTGAGTGCTGCGACTTCGTATTTCCGCACTTCTAAGCTGTGGTGCGTAAGGCAGACGCGGTTACTGTGAACTCCGAAGGTCTCGTCGACTGGGCCCTCTGATAAGGGCTATATTTTCATGACTCCGATGGATTTCATAATATTTCCGGAGGCCTGCGGTGATTCGCTCCAGCGCTACGTTACACAGTCTGGAATTTTAAACTCCGTTTATTCAGCATTTTTATCCACTCTGAACCACCACCACCACCACCACCACCACCACCACCATCACCACCACCCGCGACCCCCCCACCCTCACCACCAGCAGCCCTCTGTTCTCTTTCCATTCCCAGAAAGAGAGACCTACTTCCAAATTGGCAGCGAAAAGGCATCAATGTAGAGGCAGAGGAAATGTTTCAACCACCATAGGCAGGAGCTGAAGGAATGAGGGAGATGGACAGAGACAAAAGGAAAGAATGATAAAAGAGATGGAGAACGATGGAGAGAAGAGAAGAGAGAGAGAGAGAGGGAGAGAGGGGGAAGAAACAACCACAACCACATTAAACCTCTCTAAATTCTCAGTTTGACACTCTCATTCAATATGTATTAATCTGATCAATAGGCATCCATTTAGCGGTTCCCCTGTCTGTTAAAGCACACTCCGGCCTTCAGGTCTACGGAACTTGAACTGGAATCAGTCCTAATGACCCACCAATGGCAGCAGAGCAAAAACTCATCCACAGCCTCCACCCAGGTCACGTCCATGTCAACCACGGGTGAGATCTAACTCAAACTTTAGTAATGACTGTGTCATGGTCTCTCTCTCTCTCTCTCTCTCTCTCTCTCTCTCTCTCTCTCTCTCTCTCTCTCTCTCTCTCTCTCTCTCTCTCTCTCTCTCTCTCTCTGTGTGTGTGTGTGGTTGCATGTGTCTTATGTGTACAAAGGCAGCAGCTTTTTCACATATAATTACAGATCTACAGAGTACAAGGCCAGAAAGAATGAAAAAAAGAACTATGCAACGTGAGCCGTGTGTCTGCACCAATGTTTGTGTGTATGTGTGTTTGTTGTTTGTGTAGCACTGATCTGGTAGCCGCATAGAAAACGCCTGCCTTGACACATTTTTACTGCTACCTTGGGAATTCTACGAAGACTACATTTCATGTCTTTATTCACATTGTTTGAGCCAACTCAGTGACTATACTAGCAAAAACACACACACACACACACACACACACACACACACGCACACACACACACACACACGCACACACACACACACACACACACACACACACTCACAAGACGCACACACACACACACACACACACACACACACACACACACACACACACACACACACACACACACACACACACACACAGTCAGAGAAACAGACAGACAGAGCTGAAGAAGACCATTCTACAACATAGAGAAGAACGTCTCTGTTGCTGTTGTATACATAATGTACATATTTAAATCCTAGATGCCATTGTGTCTACTTCAAATACAACACAAACACTGTGGTTTATCACAGTTGGTGGCAGTTAAGGCCCAGTTGCTATGTGTTCAAACATTATTAGTGCACTTGTGTCTGTTTGGGTTGACATATTAAACTTAATTCTAAGTTCTAACCCATAAAGCCTCCATTCTACAGTGTGACTGTACTATATTCCCTTTCATGGGTCTGTGTCTGTCTCAGATATATATACGAATTCATAAAAGAGATTTAAAGATGGAGGACATGAGAGAAAGCTGAGGGAAGAATGTGTGTGTATGAGAGAGAGAGAAAGAGAGAGAGAGAGAGAGAGAGAGAGTCAGCACCTGTCCTGTCCTCATTGCTATTCAGCACAGAGCTCATTGTTTTGCTTCCAATCTTCTCTTGCGAGCTCCTGAAGAGAGCATGGCTAAAACCTGCACTCCTCTCTCTGGCGTGCTAGCAAAAGCACATGCTAATGTGGCAGCTACATCACCGCATCCTCACCATTACTGAGTGGAAATGGCTGAAACACACCTTCACATACATGCGCGCGTGCGCACACACTCACACTCACACACACACACTCACACACACACACAGCTGAGCAGCCAGGAGACGGTTACACGGATGAATGCTGGCCATTAAAATGGAGCTCCCCAAAAGCACCCTGCAATGCAGCATGCTCTCTCTCTCTCTCTCTCTCCTTCACGCACTCACACACACACACACACACACACACAATGGCGAGTGCCACGCTTCCCCCTGCCATTCTCTGAGAAAAGCCCTTTTGTTCAGCTAGCATCTGGACCTGACCTCTACTGCTTCTGCCTGATGACCCCTCCTCCTCTTGCCCATTCTAAAAAACCTGCTCCTCCTTTCACACACACTCTTTCACACACATACTGACACACACACACACACACACACACACAGACACACACACACACACACAAACACGGTTAGGACTGCAGCCATCCCCCCCTCACTGTGAAAAGAAGGTCTGTGTACTCCTGGGCCGGAGGAATGAATTAGAAATCCAAGTGAGATAGATAGATGGATAAGAGATAGAGATTGAATTCAGTGAGAGACTAGGAAAAGCGACAGAGAGAGAGAGAGAGGGAGGGAAGTAGCAGAGCGCACTAGCCATCTGTCCTTCTGAAGCTGGACGTGCCTATGCCTCCCTCCCCCTCCCCCTCCTGTCTCCCCTTAGCCCACATTCATCTCTCTCTCTCTCACACACACACACACACACACACACACACACACACACACACACACACACACATACTCTCACACTGATATAAATACTTTCACACACACAAAGAAACACATAGATGGTGAAACTCACTTAGCAGAGTATCTTTAACATGGTCATACAGTATCACAAACACATAGCTCACAAGCACCCCAGTTGCATCTCTTTCTCAAACAGACATATGCTGAG
>NC_063192.1:24944001-24946501 GCF_017589495.1 Alosa alosa | reverse complement strand
TTCCAATATATCAGGACATCCTAATCCTAAACACCATGGGATTTACCCATCACATGGATGAGAGACCAAGAGAGAGAGAGAGAAAAGAGCTTCAATCCATAGAGGACGAATGTCATACTAACATCATATTGCTCATCTCATCACTCTTTCTTTCTCTCTCTCTATCTCTCTATCTCTCTCTCCCTCCCTCCACTCTCTCCCTTTCCTTCAAGCACACACTTTAGCTGATGTATGTAAATGACATGGATTGGATACATGTGACCTTCCTGAACATTGTGCCTGAAAGGAAAATGACTACAACTTAAAGTAACAGTAGACATACACAGGCGCACACACACTGTCAACAGAAAACTACATAAACATGATAATGAAGGATTAACAAAGTGGGCAAACACACACACTCTTGCTCTCTCCTCTTCTTTGTCTTTCAATCTGTCCCTTTTGTTCACACTCACTCACAAAAACACACACCCAAACACAAAAACCCAACACACACACACACACACACAAAACACACACACACACACACACACACACACACACACACACACACACTTTCATTTCACCTCCTCTGGTTCTCAGACTCAGACGACCATTCACCACCACTCAACCAAACTCGCTCCAGATCGACATTGCCACCTTCGCCAGTCAGCGTCCAATCAGCAGTGACCTGCGTGTATTTATCCAGACATCTCCATAGCAACAGCCCGCACGGAGCTGGGGCAGATTGACGCTCAGGTGCAGCATGGGGGACCGGGGACCGTGAGATAGACGCAATTTCATCAGTCCGGTGCAACATCATGGGGAAGGGAGGTGAGCGGGGGGGGGGGGGATACTGAGCTAGTCACATGACGTCAGCATTCCGCTGGAGAGAGGAACTGTTTTGGTGTCTTGGTTACTTATGCCAGTGTTGCACATTGTGTTATTTCCACAGTAACATAACACAGAGAGGGAAAGAGAGAAGGGAGAGAGAGAGAGAGAGAGAGAAAGAAGAGAGAAATGTAGAAAAATGTTGGAGAGCAAGAGGATGATATGCTGACACGATAAGATAAAGAGTGGCAGAGGGACACAGGAAATGAGAAGAGAGGAAGTACAAGGTGAAGAGGAGAGGAGGGGAGGCAGGAAATTAAGTGGAGAGTGAAGTGGACAAGGTGAGAGGAGAGCTGTCCGAGAGGAGAGAAGAGATAACCGAAGGACAAGAGACAGAAACAACAGTACAAGGGGGGTGGGAGGGGGGACTCAGAGATGGATAAAACAAGAGGCGGAAAACGAGGAGGAGGAGGAGGAGAAAGACAAGGAGGAGATAAAGAAGAGAGGAGAGGGTTGAACTCACAGGGCACAGCGTGACGGTACAGGTTGTCCCTGATGATCTGCTGCAGCTCATGGTCCGGCGAGGACTTGTGGAAGCGCAGGCTCAGGTAGTGCTTCAGGTCCTTGTTCAGACGGTGGCCTGCCAAGAAAGAAACAAACAAACAAAAACACATCAAACAAAAGCACTCATTAGCAAACACGCTGCTGCCACCCCGTCTTTGGTCAACAGCAGGTGCTTATTTGAGCAAACACACATAGCCGCTCTTGATGGACCGCGAGCTCCCGGGCCTCTGCCTTGTGCACGTCCACTCAGTAAGCAGACAGTCCGGCTCGCAGTCTGAGGAAGAGGCAGTCTCTCTGGACAACCAGCCACTCCGCACACCAAACACGTTGCCATAGGCAGCCGATGAGGCACTCTGCCAAAGCTACTTATTATGGGATGCCGGAGATGCTCATCCTTTCCCTCTCCTCAGCCTGAATATCACAACAGTGTTGGACAGAGTCTATGTAGACAGAATGGGAGACTCACTCTTACAGTCTTAGAGCTGAGCCATGCCTAACAACAACAGCAATCATCATCAGCTCATGAGGAAATCATTACTGTGTGGAGTGGCTTTGGGTGGTTTCTGCAGCATCAAGCGAGAGCCTATGTGTGTGTTTGTGCCATCAAAGCTAACATAAGCAGCTATATAATACAAACAGACATATGCAGACAGCAGTGCTCTATCAAAACTACAGTTCTAGATTCAGAGTTTTATCTGCAGGTGTGCAGATAGCAGAGGAGAATAGTACACAACCATGCAGGCCAACAGGTAGTGGGAGACACAAACGAGTGTGTGTATTGGTAAACATCATAAACACTCCTGCCAGACAAAGCACTTCTATTCTCACACAACACAGCCCTCGCGACGCAGAATGACAGGTCACAATCCAGAGAGAAGCAAATGGTTCTGTTTGCCAGGATGTTTATAATAGTTATGGCACCAGATTGGCAAGAGTGGATTGGGTATAGGCAGTGTTAACAGATGGGGGAAAAAACCTGGTAGAGTCCTTGCTTGACTGTCCTGAGGTTGTCCTTTGGTTTTGAGGACATTAGTCGCTCGGTGCGCATTTCCTTTTGCTGTTTCCATCTCACTGTGTCTATTCCTCCCCCTTTCTCTCTTTCTCTCTCCCTCTCTCTCTCTCTCTC
>NC_063192.1:24929001-24931501 GCF_017589495.1 Alosa alosa | reverse complement strand
CAGCGCTCTATTTTGTTAGAGTCTTAAGGCGGACTTAACAGGATGACGATAGTCCTACTAAGGTGAACAACAAGGAAGGTGGCTATGGCGAACGAAGAGCGGTTGCTTGAATCGGCATTGGCGTCAACTTTGGAGGAGTTGGACTTGTGATTTTCTTTGAGCTTTGAGCAACACAATGCACTTAAGTCATTCCTTTCGAAGAAGGATGTATTTGCCGTTTTGCCGACCGGATACGGATATGGTTGTAGCGCTGGCCTATTGCATGCCTAGGCAGTTAGAAAGACAAATCTCTGCCCGCCCCTTGGATTAAGCGAGGTGAATGGGTCGATTCCAGACTATACATTTCAATGATATAGGATGGCCCGCCAGGCTACTAATATAGTTCAACATTAAAGCAAACCATGTTTAGCTATTTTGACTGAAAGGTGTTAAGTAACACTAACATCTTAGTCTGTTTGTATTATATTAGGTTATAATTAGGATAAGAGATTAATATCAAATGTATCCTTCATGTATATGATAGAGAAGATGTGATTGAGGATGATGGTGGAAGTGAAGAGAGCAGGGAGCATGAGTATCCTCCTCCAGGGAGCATGAGTCACCTTCAAAGACAACTGCTGGCAGAAATAGACAAGAACAGGCCGATTCTAAAGCGGCTTTTGCATGTGACCCTTCATTTGGCATCACGAAACCTTGCATTCAGATACAAAAATTCAAATTTAGATGATGTCCACAATGGGCATTTTCTTTAGAGTTGTTGCCACATTATGATCCCATTTTACACGAGCACTTGGAAAAAGTAAGGGAAAAGAAAATAGAGGGGTCAAGGTTACCACACATCTGAGTCCTGAGACACAGAATGAATTCATTGAGCTCTGTGGCAAAAGAGTTTTAAACACTATCCTGGCAGAAAGAGAAGCTGCAATTTACTCCTCCGTGATATGTGACTCAACACCAGACATCTCTCACACTGAACAGAATGTGCTATTGTTGAGATATGTACATCAAGATGTAGAACGTGATGTTCTTGAATTTCCCCTGGGGATCAATAAAGTATCTATCTATCTATCTATCTATGTATAGAAGATAACCGAGAGATTCTGTCTATTTGAAAACTTTTCAAGGCAGCACTGATTCAGGCAGTATTGCAAGACAGGGGCATACCATTAGAGGACTGTAGGGGACAGGGTTATGACAATGGAGCCAACATGTCAGGGAAAGTAAAAGGCGTACAAGCTCAGATTTTAAAACAAAACCCGCTTGCTACATACTCCCCCTGTGCTTCCCTTACCCTCAATTTGGTAGGTGTACACACAGCTTAGTCATGCCCCGAGATCTGAACATTGTTTGGCAGTGTCAATCACCTATACAATTTATTTAGCGCTAGTCCAGAGCGATGGGCAGTCTTGAAGGAAAAAACTGGATGCTCTCTTCATCGTCTCTCTGACACTCGATAAGGGTGCCCGGATTGCTGCGGTACGAGTCGTGGCAGCTCACCTAGCCATCTATTTTGGTAGCATTACAATGGGTATTAGACACATGTAGCCTTACAAATGGGTATTAGACACATGTAGCCTTACAAATGGGTATTAGACACATGTAGCCTTACAAATGACTCTGAGGCAAAAGGTCTAAAACTCACGGTGTGGGTAAAGGTACTACAGTTCATGGAAAATCGTAACCTGATTCTTCAGGCAGGGGATATTTCTTCGGACACTGAGGACACTGCAAACGTCAAGGGACTATGAGAGGAAATGCAGGATCTTTGATGTGAATGGGACTCCCTCCTTGCAGAGGCCTGCTTAGTAGCCCAAGCCATGGAGATCCCTGCTCAATTTCAGGGTGAAAAGAAGCGGAAACCGAAAAGGAAAAGTCTGCCAGATGAGCTGTATTCAGAAACCAGCTCTTTTTGGTTGCCATGGGCAACATAATCAGTGATTTAGGTGCAAGGTTCCAGACCACAGCCATCATATGTGAAACATTTGCACCGATTCTGAAGTTGGCAGATATGTCTGAAGAAGAGATAAAAGTAACATGTTGGGCTCTGACAAGAATATACCACAAAGACCTCATAGCTGAATTTGAGGATGAAATGCTGCATCTGAAAGCAATACATAAGGCCAGTAGGCCACATTTCCTCATAATCAGTCCCCTCTTATATACAAGCTGCATCTACAGAGCATTTTTGGACAAATTTGTATTGCACTGAGGATTTTCTGCACCCTATCTGTCACTGTTGCTGGTAGTGAACGGGCTTTCAGCAAATTGAAATGAGTTAAAAACTACTTGAGGTCAAAAATGTGCATTGCTCATCTCTCCACTGAAAGCCAATTGGCAAAAAAATTGGACTTTCAGGACCTCATCAATAACTTTGCCAGCAAAGACACGCCAGTGGGCATTTACTGGGGAAATAGTTTCCAAATAAAAATGACTAGTGAGACGAGTTTTGTTTGTCTTTTATTATGAATGGAGCTATTTGTTAATCTAGTTAATCTTGTTA
>NC_063192.1:24916501-24924001 GCF_017589495.1 Alosa alosa | reverse complement strand
CAGAGTGTGCTTACCCCCTGTGTGGATATCTAAGGGCTCTCTGTCTCTCTTTTTCTCTCTCTCTCTCTCTCTCTTCTCTCTCTCTTACTCTGTTTTTACCTAGGCCTTGTGATCTTACTTACAGCTAGGACAGGACATCAGAATGTGTTTATCTGTGGATATTTATACTCTCTCTCTCCTTCTTGTCCTTTATTTCTAAGGCATCCTTATTCCACATTATAGTTCAACAATAGACGACTCTTCTTCTCTCTCTCGCTTCTCTCTCGTCTGACATCTTGTAAGGCATGTTGATCCCTCTCCTCCTTTTTCTACCTAATGAAACAGTAGTAAGGTGCACATAAACAGGTGTGCGCTGAGACCTGTGGCTGAGCTCTGACACACGAGACACCTGGCACCTGACCACTCAACAGCTTATAACAATACAGTCCTTGTGTTGTAGGAAAGTCCTTATGTTGTAGGAACATTAACTATGCATGTGTGTGTGTGTGTGTGTGTGTGTGTGTGTGTGTGTGTGTCTCTGTGTGTGTGTGTGTCTGTGTGTTGTGTGTGTGTGTGTGTGTGTGTGTGTGTGTGTGTGTGTGTGTGTGTGTGTGTGTGTCTGTGTGTGTGTGTGTGTGTGTGTGTGCCTGTGTGTGCCTGTGTGTGTGTGTGTGTGTGTGTGTGTGTATGTCGGATCTAATGTTTGATCCAGGCTGCATCCTGCAGGCCCTACCATCCCACTGCTGCTGTCTAACCTGGGCTCAACAAATGGCTGTCATCTGATGACCAAATAGAGTGATGCAAGGTGTCGTGTCTCTCTCTCCTCCCCCCCCCCCCCCCCCCAGGACCAGACATGTCTCTGGACTGGACCCTCGCTCCACCACACGCCTCTGTCCCCCAACTGGACATCAGCCTCTCCAGACCTCTGTCTAATCACTCCTCTCAGCAGCTGCAGCCACGGCAGCACATCATTCACTCACACGCCTGCCAGCTGTACGGAAGAGCCTCCACGCCAAGCCAGCGCCGGATCTGGGCCAGATGAGGGCCAGGTCTGTGCCAGTGTGGGCTAGAAGCTGGGATGGCTGGAATATATCAATAACTGACTGTGCTGGGACACAGATAACACAGTGACGAATGCAGCTCTCACTTCCACAAAGACCAAGACTGGCAAAAGTTGGCTGAGTCCCTGAAATACAGATTTACACATGAATTATCACTGAGTTAGGCTCGTTTTCCATGGAAACTTCCGTGTCTGTATGTGTGTGTGTGTGTGTGTGTGTGTGTGTGTGTGTGTGTGTGTGTGTGTGAGTGTGAGTGTGCGTGTGCGTGTGCGTGTGCGTGCGTCTGTGCATGACTGCATGTGTGTGTGTGTGTGGCACCTGTACACCTGTTTCCTGTCTCCCTTCCTGAAGCTGAACTTTTTTTGAATTCCCTTGTTTGTTGCTTGCCTGACTTGGGCTGTGCAGGTCTGCTTTCTCCCTGGCCTGTTCCTGCAGAATGAAAAGCTGGGGTCCAGCTGAGCCTCAGATCAATGAAGAGTTCACTACCTACTGCTGAGCAGAGGGAAGTCTGGAGGAAACACCAAATAACAGCACGCCAACCCACTGTTTAAACAGGCTAGTGTTAACAGCTATCAGAGCTGAGCAATGCCCTTGAAATCTCTAGGGCAACCTGAACTTGTCATTATCAACTCAAAATGTCACCCGGTACTCAACGGCCACTGTTTACAGATAATATTTTGCAAATAAAGATGTTGACAAGTTAAGGGAAATGTGTGCATATTTCCACAATAGAAAACAAGACCTGAAGAACTGGTCAGTGTTCACCCATGGAGTCCTAAGCCGAATCCATGAATACAGACTTGTCTGGTTTTGTTTTGCACATTGAGGAGTAAACACAAGATGACAGACTGTTCTAGAACAATAACAGTGCCCAAATGCCAGCACCCAGAGCTGTAGCCATGCCAACTGGGTTTGCCAGTTTACAGAATCGAGGCCTCAGACTCCAGACCGCACTGGGAATGAGGCCAGTTGAGGCACACTGCTGAAATAAACCCCAAACCATCCCCACTGGCCTCCCATCATGGCTATGCAGAGGATCTGAGGAAATCACATCTACAGCTCATTATCAGATAGAACTGATGTCACTTCTGCACAACAACCCACAGTACCATTTGACCTCACAACAACACAACCTCAAAGTAACGTGACCATACTACCCAACCTTGTTATCCAAGCTACTGTTGCACACTTGCACACACTCAGTTCTGCCATTTTCAACCCACTATTTTGACTTCTAATCAAATCCCAGAATCTGAATCCAATTCTACAAAAGCTTTTTCTTTTACACACACACACACACACACACACACACACACACACACACACACACACACACACACACACACACACACACACACACACACACACAGAGAGAGAGTGAGTGAGACAGTAAGAAAGAAATGAAGAGAGAAAGAGAGAGAGGGACACACACACACACACTTAAAAGCCTTCAGGCAACCTGGGTGTGTGTGTATCTCTCTGCGTCTGGTGATTAAAGAACAGTTATAAAATGATGAAGACATTATCTCTGCATAAGTATACTGCCCTGAGGGTGCACAGGCATCGGCCCCCTAAAAGCACTGTCTACTCCGCTGTCTCCACAACTGGGCCAATCTTTGTGTGCATGAGTGTGTATGTGGGTGTGCGTGTAGAGTGCGAGTGTGTGCGTTTAATTGATACATCAGTGTAGAGATGAATCAATCTGGTTCAGTAACAGAAATTGAAAAGACATTTCCTTCAATTGTGAATTTGGAACACAGTCTCATAAGAGAGGCGGAATACACTGAGGCCAGACACAAACACACACACACACACACATACACACACACACACACACATACACAAAGTAAAACACAAAGAGAAACAAACAATATACCAAAACAATTCCCTTCAATAGTGAAAAAAACATGTGAAGGCACGCTGTAGCATAAGGTAGCTCAACATAGGGTAGCAGAAAGACAACTGTATCAGACTGCCATGACAAAGTGGGCTCCTGTCCCACAAACATACTGCACACATAGCCAAACACACACACACACACACACACACACACACAGTCACACAGTCACACACAGTCACACACAGTCACACACAGTCACACACACACATGCACACACGCACAAGCACACGCACGCGCGCACACACACACACACACACACACACACACACACACACACACACACACACACACACACACACACACACACACACACACACACACACAGCCAGTGCCAGCTCCCACTGTGGTAGCACCTGCTCCCCTGGCACCAGGGCAGACACTCCCTCATCCATCTGCCAGACGACCCCCTCCTGCACCGCAGTGTGTGTGGAGACATTAACGCAGCGCGCAGCAGACAGGTGATTATTCAGCGCACACACACACACACACACACACACACACACACACACACACACACACACACGCAAACACCATCTCCTTCCAACACTGACCTGTCACACATTCAGACACTCAAATGCACATGCAATTAACAATATGTTTTGACATGCAGCATGGACAAAAATAAAACACACATACACACACACACACACACACACACACACACACACACACACACACACACACACACACACACACACTAATTATCCTAAACTGACCTAACATGCATAGAAAAACAGATCAGACACAACCGGAGTTCACAGTCTATTTCAACATAAAACAAGGAGCTCTCGCTTTTGTTCTCTCTCTCTCTCTCTCTCTCTCTCTCTCTCTCTCACACACACACACACACACACACACACACACACACACACACACACACATACACACACACACACACACAGTGTTTCATGAATAATTGAGCACAAAAGCACGAGTGTAGCCTGCGTAGCGTAGCGTAGCACATTAGCGGGAGCGGGGCCGCTGTGTTCCTCATGTGGCCTAACCCTGTGTGCAGCACACACTTGGATAACAAGGGCTCAGGCCAAGAGCAGAACGCTGTCTTCCTCATTTAGACCTGTGTTTATACGCCTCTCTCCTGGCCTACATGGACCTATGCAGTCTTTTTACATCTGTGTCTGTCAGGGGTGTGTGTCTGTGTGTGTGTGTGTGTGTGTGTGTGTGTGTGTGTGTGTGTGTGTGCGCGCATGTGTGTATAAGTATAAGTATATATACTTTTTTGATCCCGTGAGGGAAATTTGGTCTCTGCATTTAACCCAATCGGTGAATCAGTGAAACACACTCAGCACACAGTGAACACACAGTGAGGTGAAGCACACACTAATCCCGGCGCAGTGAGCTGCCTGCTTCGGGGAGCAGTGAGAGGTTAGGTGCCTTGCTCAAGGGCACTTCAGCCGCAGCCCACTGGTCGGGGCTTGAATCGGCAACAAGTCCAGAGTGCTAACCAGTGGGCCACGGCTGTGTGTGTGTGTGTGTGTGTGTGTGTGTGTGTTTGTGTGTGTGTGTGACAGAGACAGAGATTACGAAAACAGTTGCCAAATGATTTAATGGTTGACAAATAATTGATTAATCGGTTGCAGCCAAGTATGTGAGAGAAACAGAGTGATTTTGGAAGAGAAACTATAGTGAGAGATAGAGGCTCGCTCAACTATAATTAAAGACAATGAACAAGGCCAGAAAAAAGGAAGACAATAGAAAGAGAGTCCGTCAGTCCGACCATCCCTCCCTCCATCCATCCATTCATCCATCCATCCATCCCTCTGCTGAGCGCCAGAGACGGATGACAAAGATGGAAAAATCAACAAAAGGAATATGAGTCAAACTTCACCCGCCCCCACCCTGTCGTCATCATCCTCGCCTCCTCTTCCTCCCCCTGCACCCCACCCATAGTGGATGTGAGCGCGTGCACTGAGGCCATAAAACAGACAATGGGCTGCTGCAGATGGGCCCTGATAAAGGGGAGCATCTGCTCTCCTCTGCTGCGCTCTGCTGTGCTCCTCTGCTGTCTGGTCAGGGACTAATGAGCGTTATCTGTGCGGCCGGCCGCCCGGCCAGCCGCCCCTCCTCTGTCAGACCCTGGACTTACTCCAGCTCTCCACACTGCTGTGCTGCTGCTGACAAGGGATTTATACCCACAGACACACACACACACACACGCATGCACACACACAATGTGTGAACACTTCTGGCACACACTTCTGTCACAGCTGATCCACACTTGAGGGGCAGTGGAGAGAGCGGACACAGGGCTGGTTAGTTATGATGGCTGAGCTCTGGGCTGACCACGGCACAGCACTCTCACACACGACAGCCATCAATCAGCTGTGTATCAGTTAAAGATAGCCTGTGTGTGTGCATGTGTATACTGTATGTGTGTGTGTGTGTGTGTGTGTGTGTGTGTGTGTGTGTGTGTGTGTGTGTGTGTGTGTGTGCATGTGTGTGTGTATGCCTGAGTGCAAAGGTTTCCAACTTTCAGAAGTTGGAGCACACACACATCACGCACACACACACACACACACACACACACACAGACACACCAGCTGCTTTCACTCATTAGTTTTACCTCCTAGCGCTATTTAACACGCTGAAATGACACAAAACCCTGGGAATGCTGCTCTCTCCTCAGAAAACCTCTGCTGCATGTGCATGTGTGTGTGTGTGTGTGTGTGTGTGTGTGTAAGTGCTGAGCGTATGAACAAGACTGCATATTCTGTCCATGCATGTGTGTATTAATGTATACTATTTATGGGCATCAGTGCATGTTTATGCAACAACGTTGTGTGTGTGTGTGAGTTTGAGCTGTTTGAGATGTTCAGCAGTGCTGGAGAGGCACACAGTATGAAACTGGACCCATGTATACCGCAACCACATGCCATGTTGCTCTGCAGGCCGACTGACCATCAGATTGAAGTCCACGCTGAGAGTGTGTCTCTGCTCTTGTCACTGGCACCCAGTGCTCTGGCGTGGGCGAGGAGGGAGACCTGCATGTTTAATACACTCCTGTCTCCCACATAAATAAGTCTGGAGGCAGCTTAAGTGTGGCTTATTTCTGCTGATTAGATATACCCTGCGACTCCAGGAGACCCCAGGAGCCCAGTGCATTCCTCTGCTATCACCTCAACAGCAGCCTACGTGGAATGTCTCAGGCTATTGGCTCACCTTCATTTGTCTTTTTCTCTCTCTCTCTCTCTCTCTCTCTCTCTCTGTCCTGCTCTAGACACAGGTACACACCCCAACATCAACACTGAGCCTGTGTCCTGGCCACTCTCTCTTTCATACACACACAGACACACTCAGACACAGACACACGGGGCAGAATGTGGCGCAAGAGTCATTTCCACATCATTTTCACATGGTCATTTCCCGATCCCACTCTATCTGAGTACAGGCTTGGATCTTGAATCTTGAATTTTGAATTTACCCTTGGGGATCAATAAAGTATCTATCTATCTATCTATCTATCTATCTATCTATCTATCTATCTATATCTATCTATCTAGGCAATCCACAACAGATAAAACTCACAGAGGCAGAGAGCAATAAGACCCAGTTAGGGGTCCAAGTCCAATGGGGGAGGCCTGACACTTCAATAGGCTACTTGTGTCTAAATGGACGGCCGCCTCCACAGGAAGTGGGCTTGCAGGGCAGCAGGGCTGGCTGAAGGAAGTGATGGGAAGCAGATTGCTCACTAAGGCGTACCAGGAGCCTCCTTGCTCCACTTCCCAGGAATGCTTGGCATTCCTCCCTCAGCGGGGAGGCTGTCCTCCTCTGCACTGCTCTGCCCCATCCCTCCATCCTATTCCCCTTTTCCCCCTCTTTTTTATTTCTTTCTTTGCTGTTCTGCTTCTTATTCCAGCCCCCCGTCCTCCCAGAGGGGTGGGGTCCGGGCCTGTTTTACCCATGAATGAGCTGAAGCAAGTCAGCTGAGAGGGAAAGCAAAGTGGCTCATCAGAGGAAAAGAGAAAGTGTGTGTGTGTGTGTGTGTGTGTGAGAGAGAGAAAGAGAGAGAGAGAGAGAGCTAGAGAGAGAGGGATTGAGAGAGTGAGAGACATAGAGAGAGCGAAAGAGAGGAAATGAAAGTAGAGAGCCTGAATTAGAGGGAGAGAGAGAGACCTAGGGGTCAAAGAGGGGTAAGAGAGGAACTGAAGACTTGCTGAGTGAGCACATAGCATCTCCCCACCCCTCATTACAGCCTTACAGAGAAGATGTGTGTGAGTGGCGTCACTGAAATACATCCGATTTTAACCTCAAGAACACAACACTGACCACACTAATCACACCCAGTGTGTCTGTCTCAGCTGACCGTGCAGCACAGGACAAGCACAACAACAACAGCATCACGCAGAAGCACATTAGACCCAAATCACATTGCATTTCACACTAAGGGGAATTGTTCCATGGGATAATTGTGTCTTCAAACAGCTACATACTTTTGTCTTCCAAGTAAATCCCCCACTCTGTCGTAAAATAACGAGCTCCACCACTGAGCAGAAATCGCACTGATGCCAGTGACATGATGACTAATAACGCCATTGTTAGATC